>NW_024879795.1:0-71385 GCF_900700415.2 Clupea harengus | reverse complement strand
TCTGCTCCTACTGCTGCTCCTACTTCTCCTACTGCCGCTCTTGCTGCTCCTCCTGCTGTTGTTCCTACTACTCCTACTGCTGCTCCTACTGCTGGTCTTTCCTACTGCCTACTTCTCCTAACTGCTGCTCCTCCAGCTGGTCTGCCTGCTGTTCCTACTGTTCCTCCTGCTGCTTCCTACTGCTGGTCTTCCTACTGTTCTCCTGCTGCTCCTACTGCTGGTCTTCCTACTGCTCCTACTTTCTCCTTCTACTGCTCCTCCTGCTGGTCTGCTCCTGCTGCTCCTCCTGCTGCTCCTGCTCCTGCTGCTCCTACCTTTGCTTTTCCTACTGGTCCTACTGCTGCTCCTCCTGCTGGTTTTCCTACTGGTCTTCCTTCTGCTCCTACTGCTGCTCCTACTTCTCCTACTGCCGCTCTTGCTGCTCCTCCTGCTGTTGTTCCCTACTACTCCTACTGCTGCTCTCTCTGCTGGTCTTCCTACTGCTCCTACTTCTCCCTACTGCTGCTCCTCCAGCTGGTCCTGCTCCTGCTGTTCCTACTGTTGCTCTTCCTGTTTCTCCTCCTGCTTCTCCTCCTGCTGCTGATGCTCCTACTTGTCCTACTGTCGCTCTTCCTACTTCTCCTACTGCTCCTATTGCTCCTACTGCTGTTGCTCCTGCTGCTGCTCCTACTGCTCCTACCGCTGCTGCTACTGCTCCTCCTTCTGCTTCTACTTCTCTTACTGCTGCTCCTCCTGCTGCTCTACTGCTTCTCCTCCAGCTGCTCCTACTGCTGCTCCTACTGCTGCTCCTACTGCTGCTTCTGCTCCTCCTGCTCCTACTTCTCCTTCTACTGCTCCTCCTACTGGTCCTACTGCTGCTCCTCCTGCTGGTTTCCCTACTGGTCTTCCTTCTGCTCCTACTGCTGCTCCTACTTCTCCTACTGCCGCTCTTGCTGCTCCTCCTGCTGTTGTTCCTACTACTCCTACTGCTGCTCCTACTGCTGGTCTTCCTACTGCTCCTACTTCTCCTACTGCTGCTCCTCCAGCTGGTCCTGCTCCTGCTGTTCCTACTGTTCCTCCTGCTGCTCCTACTGCTGGTCTTCCTACTGTTCCTCCTGCTGCTCCTACTGCTGGTCTTCCTACTGCTCCTACTTCTCCTTCTAACTGCTCCTCCTGCCGGTCCTGCTCCTGCTGCTCCTCCTGCTGCTCCTGCTCCTGCTGCTCCTACCTTTGCTTTTCCTACTGGTCCTACTGCTGCTCCTCCTGCTGGTTTTCCTACTGGTCTTCCTTCTGCTCCTACTGCTGCTCCTACTTCTTCTACTGCCGCTCTTGCTGCTCCTACTGCTGGTCTTCCTACTGTTCCTCCTGCTGCTCCTACTGCTGGTCTTCCTACTGTTCCTCCTGCTGCTCCCACTGCTGGTCTTCCTACTGCTCCTACTTCTCCTTCTACTGCTCCTCCTGCTGGTCCTGCTCCTGCTGCTCCTCCTGCTGCTCCTGCTCCTGCTGCTCCTACCTTTGCTTTTCCTACTGGTCCTACTGCTGCTCCTCCTGCTGGTTTTCCTACTGGTCTTCCTTCTGCTCCTACTGCTGCTCCTACTTCTCCTACTGCCGCTCTTGCTGCTCCTCCTGCTGTTGTTCCTACTACTCCTACTGCTGCTCTCTCTGCTGGTCTTCCTACTGCTCCTACTTCTCCTACTGCTGCTCCTCCAGCTGGTCCTGCTCCTGCTGTTCCTACTGTTCCTCCTGCTGCTCCTACTGCTGGTCTTCCTACTGTTCCTCCTGCTGCTCCTACTGCTGGTCTTCCTACTGCTCCTACTTCTCCTTCTACTGCTCCTCCTGCTGGTCCTGCTCCTGCTGCTCCTCCTGCTGCTCCTGCTCCTGCTGCTCCTACCTTTGCTTTTCCTACTGGTCCTACTGCTGCTCCTCCTGCTGGTTTTCCTACTGGTCTTCCTTCTGCTCCTACTGCTGCTCCTACTTCTCCTACTGCCGCTCTTGCTGCTCCTACTGCTGGTCTTCCTACTGTTCCTCCTGCTGCTCCTACTGCTGGTCTTCCTACTGTTCCTCCTGCTGCTCCTACTGCTGGTCTTCCTACTGCTCCTACTTCTCCTTCTACTGCTCCTCCTGCTGGTCCTGCTCCTGCTGCTCCTCCTGCTGCTCCTGCTCCTGCTGCTCCTACTGTTGCTTTTCCTACTGGTCCTACTGCTGCTCCTCCTGCTGGTTTTCCTACTGGTCTTCCTTCTGCTCCTACTGCTGCTCCTACTTCTCCTACTGCCGCTCTTGCTGCTCCTCCTGCTGTTGTTCCTACTACTCCTACTGCTGCTCTCTCTGCTGGTCTTCCTACTGCTCCTACTTCTCCTACTGCTGCTCCTCCAGCTGGTCCTGCTCCTGCTGTTCCCACTGTTGCTCTTCCTGTTTCTCCTCCTGCTTCTCCTCCTGCTGCTGATGCTCCTACTTGTCCTACTGTCGCTCTTCCTACTTCTCCTACTGCTCCTATTGCTCCTACTGCTGTTGCTCCTGCTGCTGCTCCTACTGCTCCTACCGCTGCTGCTACTGCTCCTCCTTCTGCTTCTACTTCTCTTACTGCTGCTCCTCCTGCTGCTCCTACTGCTTCTCCTCCAGCTGCTCCTACTGCTGCTCCTACTGCTGCTCCTACTGCTGCTTCTGCTCCTCCTGCTCCTACTTCTCCTTCTACTGCTCCTCCTACTGGTCCTACTGCTGCTCCTCCTGCTGGTTTCCCTACTGGTCTTCCTTCTGCTCCTACTGCTGCTCCTACTTCTCCTACTGCCGCTCTTGCTGCTCCTCCTGCTGTTGTTCCTACTACTCCTACTGCTGCTCCTACTGCTGGTCTTCCTACTGCTCCTACTTCTCCTACTGCTGCTCCTCCAGCTGGTCCTGCTCCTGCTGTTCCTACTGTTCCTCCTGCTGCTCCTACTGCTGGTCTTCCTACTGTTCCTCCTGCTGCTCCTACTGCTGGTCTTCCTACTGCTCCTACTTCTCCTTCTACTGCTCCTCCTGCCGGTCCTGCTCCTGCTGCTCCTCCTGCTGCTCCTGCTCCTGCTGCTCCTACCTTTGCTTTTCCTACTGGTCCTACTGCTGCTCCTCCTGCTGGTTTTCCTACTGGTCTTCCTTCTGCTCCTACTGCTGCTCCTACTTCTTCTACTGCCGCTCTTGCTGCTCCTACTGCTGGTCTTCCTACTGTTCCTCCTGCTGCTCCTACTGCTGGTCTTCCTACTGTTCCTCCTGCTGCTCCCACTGCTGGTCTTCCTACTGCTCCTACTTCTCCTTCTACTGCTCCTCCTGCTGGTCCTGCTCCTGCTGCTCCTCCTGCTGCTCCTGCTCCTGCTGCTCCTACCTTTGCTTTTCCTACTGGTCCTACTGCTGCTCCTCCTGCTGGTTTTCCTACTGGTCTTCCTTCTGCTCCTACTGCTGCTCCTACTTCTCCTACTGCCGCTCTTGCTGCTCCTCCTGCTGTTGTTCCTACTACTCCTACTGCTGCTCTCTCTGCTGGTCTTCCTACTGCTCCTACTTCTCCTACTGCTGCTCCTCCAGCTGGTCCTGCTCCTGCTGTTCCTACTGTTCCTCCTGCTGCTCCTACTGCTGGTCTTCCTACTGTTCCTCCTGCTGCTCCTACTGCTGGTCTTCCTACTGCTCCTACTTCTCCTTCTACTGCTCCTCCTGCTGGTCCTGCTCCTGCTGCTCCTCCTGCTGCTCCTGCTCCTGCTGCTCCTACCTTTGCTTTTCCTACTGGTCCTACTGCTGCTCCTCCTGCTGGTTTTCCTACTGGTCTTCCTTCTGCTCCTACTGCTGCTCCTACTTCTCCTACTGCCGCTCTTGCTGCTCCTACTGCTGGTCTTCCTACTGTTCCTCCTGCTGCTCCTACTGCTGGTCTTCCTACTGTTCCTCCTGCTGCTCCTACTGCTGGTCTTCCTACTGCTCCTACTTCTCCTTCTACTGCTCCTCCTGCTGGTCCTGCTCCTGCTGCTCCTCCTGCTGCTCCTGCTCCTGCTGCTCCTACTGTTGCTTTTCCTACTGGTCCTACTGCTGCTCCTCCTGCTGGTTTTCCTACTGGTCTTCCTTCTGCTCCTACTGCTGCTCCTACTTCTCCTACTGCCGCTCTTGCTGCTCCTCCTGCTGTTGTTCCTACTACTCCTACTGCTGCTCTCTCTGCTGGTCTTCCTACTGCTCCTACTTCTCCTACTGCTGCTCCTCCAGCTGGTCCTGCTCCTGCTGTTCCCACTGTTGCTCTTCCTGTTTCTCCTCCTGCTTCTCCTCCTGCTGCTGATGCTCCTACTTGTCTTACTGTCGCTCTTCCTACTTCTCCTACTGCTCCTATTGCTCCTACTGTTGTTGCTCCTGCTGCTGCTCCTACTGCTCCTACCGCTGCTGCTACTGCTCCTCCTGCTGCTTCTACTTCTCTTACTGCTGCTCCTCCTGCTGCTCCTACTGCTGCTTTTCCTGCTGCTCCTACTGCTGCTTTTCCTGCTGCTCTTCCTGCTGCTTCTACTGCTGCTCTTCCTGCTGGTCCTACTGTTGCTGGTGCTCCTGCTGCTGCTCCTCCTGCTGTTGCTCCTATTTCTCCTACTGCTGCTCTCTCTGCTGCTCTTCCTACTGCTCCTACTTCTCCTACTGCTGCTCCTGCTTCTCCTCCAGCTGCTCCTACTGCTGCTCCTACTGCTGCTCCTACTGCTGCTTCTGCTCCTCCTGCTCCTACTTCTCCTTCTACTGCTCCTCCTACTGGTCCTACTGCTGCTCCTCCTGCTGGTTTCCCTACTGGTCTTCCTTCTGCTCCTACTGCTGCTCCTACTTCTCCTACTGCCGCTCTTGCTGCTCCTCCTGCTGTTGTTCCTACTACTCCTACTGCTGCTCTCTCTGCTGCTCTTCCTACTGCTCCTGCTTCTCCTCCTGCTTCTCCTCCTGCTGCTGATGCTCCTACTTGTCCTACTGTCGCTCTTCCTGCTGCTCCTACCGCTGCTGCTACTGCTTCTCCTTCTGCTTCTACTTCTCTTACTGCTGCTTTTCCTGCTGTTCCTACTGCTGCTTTTCCTGCTGCTCTTCCTGCTGCTTCTACTGCTGCTCTTCCTGCTGTTGTTCCTATTTCTCCTACTGCTGCTCTTTCTACTGCTGCTACTGCTCCTACCGCTGCTGCTACTGCTTTTCCTGCTGCTCTTCCTACTGCTTCTACTGCTGCTCTTCCTGCTGTTGCTCCTACTTCTCCTCCAGCTGCTCCTCCTGCTGCTCCTCCTGCTCCTACTTCTCCTCCAGCTGCTCCTCCTGCTGCTCCTCCTGCTCCTACTTCTCCTACTGCTGCTCCTCCTGCTGGTTTTCCTACTGCTGCTGGTCTTCCTACTGCTCCTGCTTCTCCTTCTACTGCTCCTCCTGCTGGTCCTGCTCCTACTGCTCCTACTGCTGCTCCTCGTGCTTCTACTCCTGCTACTGCTCCTACTTCTCCTACTGCCGCTCTTGCTGCTCCTACTGCTGCTGCTCTTACTTCTCCTACTGCCACTCTTCCTCCTACTGCTCCTACTGCTGCTCCTCCTGCTGCTCCTGCTGCTCCTCCTACTGCTCCTACTGCTGATGCTACTGCTATTCCTACTACTGCTCCTACTGCTGCTCCTACTGCTGCTGCTACTGCTGCTGCTACTATTGCTCCTACTGCTCCTCCATTTGCTCCTACTGCTGCTCCTACAGCTGCTCCTACTACTGCTCCTACTGCTGCTGCTACTGCTGCTCCTACTGCTCCTCCTACTGCTGCTCCTACTGCTCCTACTGCTATTGCTCCTACTGCAGCTGCTACTGCTGCTCCTACTGCTGCTCCTACTGCTGCTCCTACTGCTGCGGCTACTGCTGCTCCTCCAAGCTTACTCCTGTGAGTGTGGTTGTTCCTTTTTTTTGGTTTATCTGTATGAAATATAGAAAACAAAATGAATGATTCATGTCATGCACTAATGTCTGTTGTGCTTTTTATTTTGTGTACAAAAAGCTCAAGGCATTTCTCACTTTGTGGACAAAATGAACTAATTTCAAGTAATTCTGACAACGTAATAGATGTCTTAGGGCCACATATTTACTTCTGTGGCATGAAAAGTAGAATGTGCCACACTTTGATAATTCTGTGTCATCGTATATTAATTTTGTGTATGGTAATATGGTTTTGCCATATTACTGAAAATATGATGTGCACAAAAGGTCAGCAGGTTGTATCATGAATATTAAAATAAACAGTTATTCGAAACAAAATGGCAAATAGAAAAATGCTCCTGCTGTGTGTTCCTAAAGGCCCCGTCACACCATGACGTTCTGGTCAACGTTCTCTGAACTTTCTAATCGTTCAATTTTGAGCGTTCTAGGGCGATGTGGACACATCTGACGTGTTACTAACAAAAGAATAGCGTAGGACTGACACATGACTAGCGTGGGACTGACGCATGAGGAGTGTGTAACACCGACCAAGTGATGTGTCACTGGTCCGCGACAAACGTGTGCTGACGTGTCAATCCAGCGCGACAAACGATAAGTCAACATTAGAAGAGCGTGTTAAAGGTGTAATTAACGTGTGAATAATGACAGAAAAGCGTTTTGCGGCGTGTGGGTTTTATGGTCAAACGGGTATAAAACGCTGGAAAATCATAGTGGATTCAGTTGATCTGAACAGTGAACATCGTGCCTCCAAGACCACGAAAAGGTGTGAGGGGGGCTTCTGCTACTAGCGCTGCTGAAAGTAAGAAGAATACAAAACCTCTTTCACTAGCAATGTCTTCGGACGAAGATTTACTGTTATTATTACTGTGATTTACGAAATAACGGGCGTTATTCCTGGGGTTTTATGTTATTAAAATAAATGATTTAAATTTGACACTGAATTTGTGTTTCTCAATGTTTATTATTAGAAAACATCAACACATCCACACACATTGTCCATGTCACAAGAGTCTTCATATCATATCCATCTGCCATGGAACAGCACCAGCTATAACAGTGCTCAGCTATGTTCAAGTTCAGTACATCTACTTCATGCTGGCTCAAGCAAGCAAATACCCTCCACTCCGCTTTTCGCTAGATTATGCAATGACCTTGCATGACATGATAGCATTGGATATGTAGATGTATAGTGCACAGAATAACGTTTGCAATGATGTAAGTTGCGTTTGTTGATCACGTATGGTTAATAACATATTAATTGTATGTAAGATCTTCCCTTGGTGAAAAAACGTTCGCCAATATCTTCCTACGAGAGATGGGTTAGGTGCTCAAATTGTCCTCGATCAAAGAGGACGTTAGTAGGCATGTCCAAACTAAAAATCACGTCTCAGGATTGCTGCGCACATAAGTTATTTCGGGTGCATCAACTGTAGGTACTCAGTCTACCCTACCCAACGACTGACTACGATAGCCAAACGCGTGCAAAGTTAATAAAACGTTCCACGAAAGTTCTCCAGCGTTTAAATTAAACGTTGATGAACGCTGATCTCCATGAGAACTTTTGTGCATGTTCAAAACTTTTTTTTTGGACCAGCGTTCTCCTCCGATCACCGACGATTACCGACGATTACAGCGTTCACCAGCTTTCACACAAAGCTCTTCTGGCGCAATACCAGCGACCATGGACGATTACCAACGTTTCCTCTAACATCATAGAACGTTGACCAGAACGTCATGGTGTGACGGGGCCTTAAGAGATGAGCGCACAACAATAAATGTTACGTAGAAACGCATTCAGACTGAAAAATTTAAGTTTTGATTTTGCAAAAACAAAAATGCATTAAATTATGTTATGGCCTGGCCAAACACAGGTTATTCCTGCCACATGTAGAATCTTAAGTCTGAGTAGATTTATCTTCAACAATTACAACCATAATAATACCACACGTATGCACTCACACACACACACACACTGGTTTTATAATGCATCATTCTATAATTAATGATGTGTGAAGTTGGGTTTTCATGATTTCAGATTTCAAATTTCAATGTACCATCGTAGTATGAATTCCTAAATGTGCACCATTTTGTACTGCATGACTGTCTACTTTCAGGTTTTATATAAAGAGAGGGTGTCATCACCTGATGAGGGCAGGCAGTGATCAGAATCTTCTGTGCTGATATTGACTTCTACAGTCAGAAAGAGAGGAAAGGAAAGAAAGTCATGTTCATGAATTGAGAAATTGTGAATTTGCCTCTTCATAGTTTCTTTCGTTGACGTTGCTTGGACACACAGGTTATGTTTCAAAAAGAGTACTTTACGAAGTACACTGCAATACAGTGCATAGTGCACATATTATTAACACCCATAACAAACTGAACATCCAACACCCCATCCAACATCCAACACCCCTCAAGACAATTCCCCTCTCCCTGCCCTGTTGGAGGTTGAGAGTTACTGCGCCTCAGCAGCGCACACTTCCACATATGACCAGCAGGACGTTAGTGATGAGTGCGAAAGTGTGTGTGAAGTAACCAGGGTTTTATATGGAAACAGGGAGTATGTGGGACATGAAATAGTCGGTACCACACTACATACCATGGAAGGTGAGCATCATAAACGGGGTGAACAGTGACAATTGTGTGTGTGTTAAGTGTTTTCTGTGATACCACGGGAAACCATGTTACAACCATGTACAACTCACGCCAACCCTCACTTAGTTAAAATGTCCATAGCAGGATGGAAAGGGGGGCTAACTGAATATGTGGACATGAATTATCCAGTCTATGGACGGACATATGAGCGTGTGTGTGTGGAAAGTCTCTCACCCGCTCTTGAAGGGCAACGTGAGTCAGATCCTATTCTGGTGCGAGTGCAAAGCGGTGAGAAGGGGGGATTTCACCTTCTCACACAGGGTTTGACTCTGTTTTCAATTTCATCAAATACCTTTAAATAATCTAGTAGGCTGAAATAGATTGTGTAGGTGAAGCCCAAAAACAGGATAAAGTGGTGAAAGGTGGTCTTTTCAGAGGCACGTTTGGAGGGTCGTTAGGAGGGTGCCATGAAAGCATGCTGCTGTAGAAGAGTAACTTGCCTGATTGCAGCTCCTTATCCAGGTTCAAGGCCAATTGGTTGTGGTGCATACTCCTCAAGATGTTCGACATGACACAGCCGCAGTTCATCTCACAGTAGGCCTGCACCATCATGGTCACTGTGTCGTCTATGCTAGCCTCCTCCAACCTCTGCCTGGTGATTGGGCCACGTTCCCACAGGTGGTGCTTGAACCTTTTTAAGTTTTTGTGGTCAAGATACTCTAGTGTCTTCATCAAGACATCTGAGATTACGGCCATTGTGGAGGTTCGTTCAGCAGCCCTACTGGACGGAAGCAAACAAACACAGAGTAAGACGTTATTTGATCAGCATTTGTGTGCTGCATGCATCAGTTGCAATAGAAAATTGATTATAAATAATCAGGCATAAATAAACACATATGAGATTGATTATAAATACTCAGGCATAAATAAACACATGAGATTGCGCTCATTGTATGTTGGTTGAGCGGTCACTGATTAGATGGAAGCAAACAAACTAGCAAACAAACCAAAACAATAGTGTGAGTTGTATTAGTAAGATGATATTGCTTAGATCAAAGCATAGTATGTCAGAAGCATCAGTTGCAATAGAAAATGTTGAAATAAATAAACACTTATAAAAAAGTCTTCCAGTTAGTTTAGGTGCCTTCACAAGAGAAGTAAAAGTTCACATCTTGAAATATTAAATGCATTTTATGTGCATGTAAACTGTGTTTTTTAATATTGTCAAATTGGTGGTTAAAATACTAAAAAACGGACTTCCGGCTGTGCAATGTAGCAGGGCACTCACGCTTTGGGATAGCTCCAGCATACTTCACAATTTACATGCACCACTTCGACGTTTACCCTATTTCACCGTATTCATTTAAAAAGTAAACTCGCCTACATTCTGATACGATTCAACTGGCTTACAATGTCGAGACCACGACAGGGAAAAGATTCTTCTGCAACTCAAGCAGCATCAGCAGCTAAGATGGCGGAGTTTCTAACTGTTACTAGCCTGGTGCAGGAGCTTGAAAAACACAAAGAAAGCTTGGCCGCATAACTCAAAACGTTCCTCTCAACATCTTTAGAGACCTCCCTTACACCTATACGGACGTCTCTCGACACAGCACATCAGCGCTGCATTGGACTCTCACAACCAAAAGATAACGACCATTGAAAATACCCTTTCAACCCATAGTGATGAGCTAGTCGAGCTAACAATAAGACTTGATCAGCTGGAGAAAGCCAATGCTGCACTAGCATCCAAAGCAGAGGACCTTGAGAATCGTTCCAGACGACAAAATGTAAGACTCGTTGGCTTACCTGAAGGTCTGGAAGGAGGTTCACCGTTGGAATTCATTTCAAAGCTTCTCCAAACAGTTATTGGAAGAGAGGTTTTCCCCAAATATCCAGAGCTGGACAGAGCACACCGTACACTAGCTCCGAAGCCTGCCAGAGGACAACGTCCGCGAGCCATCATCGTTGGATTCCATCGCTATCAGGATAAGGAACGTGTGCTTCGATGGGCAAGATCGCAGAAGGAAGACATTAAGTTCGACGGCAACAGAATCCTGTTTTTCCCTGATTTGAGTGCAAGCCTAGCCAAGCAACGAGCGACATTCAAGGACATCAAGACCAAACTCTATGCCGATGGAATTGCATTCTCCTACGCCACCCTGCTCGCCTGTGCATCACCATCAACAGGGACAAACATCTCTTCGACACCCCGGCAGCAGCAGAAACATTCTACGATCAGATAAAAGGGAACTTTCCAGCCAACACTGATGAAGAACAAGGCTAAATGATGCCTGCCACATTTGAAAGGTTTGAAATATGCCAACAGTTTGGGTGATAGGCTATTACATGCTGATCTAGGATAATTGATAGATCGCCTGAATCGCGCTTTAGACTGAAACTTTAAGGTGAGTTTTGTGTTCAATAACCGTATCTACTAGGGTGAATTGGGTAAGCGTAGGAAGAGATTTATTATATTTTAGAAAAAAATAATGTTTTTATTAAAAGTGCACTTATGTATCCGTTCAGTTATGAGAGCAAATTCCTTTGTTTGTTAGATAAAGGAATCGTTTGCACTGCATTGTTAGGAGTGGAATTGTGTAGTAGACCTGCAGCTCGCTTCCAAGGAAGGATGAGCATAGGCTTTGAAGACACCGGCATACTGTTCTAATGCTGCTGGGCTTATTCTTTTTCTGTTTTTCTTTATATGGGAGGGATGTGTGGGGGGGGGGTATGTTGGTCGCACCCTTTAAATATAAATGTCATGAGTATCTATTATGTGTACAACTGGTTTCATATATTGTCTTTATTTGTTCATCATATATTTTCTTTTATCATATATTAGTATACATGAGTGAAAGAAATACTCATGGTAGGATAGATAAGCTACATGTCAAATTAATTTCATGGAATGTGAGAGGACTATATGGTCCTGTTAAGAGGGCAAAGGTTTTTCAACATCTTAAACTACACAGGACTGACATTGCCTTCCTCCAGGAGACTCATCTCAAGATACATGATCATACAAGGCTTAGGGGGTAGGACTTGTCCCATGGGTAGGACAAGTATTTCATTCATTATTTGATTCAAAGGCTAGAGGGGCAGCCATTTTAGTTTCTAAAAAAATTCAGTTTATATCAGAGAGTATAATACCTGATCGTAATGGGCGCTTCATCATTGTTTCAGGCAGATTATTCCACGTACCTGTTACATTAGTCTGTGTGTACGCTCCTAACTTTGATGACGCTGAATTCATGGCTAGACTCTTATCCTCCATCCCAAATATGGATACACATCATTTATTTTTGGAGGTGACCTAAACTGTGTAATGAACACTCAGTTGGATAGCTCAAGCCCCTGAGTGACCAATCTATCAAAAATGGCGATAACACTACAGTCATTCATGGAGGATTATGGAAGCTGTGATCCCTGGAGATTCTTACATAATGACATGAGAGCTTACTCATTCTACTCACATATACATCATGTCTACTCAAGGATAGATTATTTTTGTATTGATAAAGAATTACTACCATCTATACACTCCATTGAATATTCAGCAATAGTCATATCAGATCACTCCCCTGTACTGATAGATTTCAGATTTGACTCTCCATCAGTGGGAAACCCACAATGGAGACTCAATACATTGTTACTTTCCAATGAGATCTTCTGTTCTACCATAACACAAGCCATTGAAAACTTTTTGTGTTTTAACTATTCAGAAGAAATTAATTCATCATTACTTCGGTAAACCCTAAAAGCTAACATTAGAGGACAAATCATTTCATACTCCTCTTACTCTAATAAGCAACGCAGAAAGACACAAACAGACATAATCGATAAAATATCTGAAATCGATAGGCAATATGCAATAAATCCTACTCCAGAGCTACACCAGCAAAAAGTTAATCTCCAAACTGAGTTTGATCTCACCTCTACAGAGAATGCAGAAAAGAACATACTGAGGTCTAAAGGGATGCTGTATGAATATGGCGACAAGGCAAGCCGTCTGCCGGCCCTCCAGCTCAAACACCAAGCAACATCACGACACTGCACAAATTAATGATCAGTCAGTTGGTCTTACAACATGTCCCTTAAAGATCAATGCAGCTTTTAAAGCATACTTTTCCAGACTTTGTACTTCTGAACCTCCTCCTACAGACTCAAACATGAACACATATTTGGACAATATAGACATACCAACTATTGATATTTTAACACAGTTATCACTAAATCAACCAATAACCCTAGGGGAAATATATGACAGTATTAGGGCAATTAACAATGGCAGAACATCAGGGCCCGACGGTCTGCCCTCTGAGTTTTTACAAACGATTCTCCACTCATTTAGCCCCTTTATTACTAGATATGTTTAACCATTCCCTGTCTACAGGAACACTGCCAAAAACTTTGACGGAGGCGTCTATTTCAGTCATCCTTAAAAAGGATAAGAATCCTGCTGAATGCAGTTCCTATCGACCTATATCACTTCTGTAAGGCAGAAATGGATCTTTGCAGTGGAAAATCACAGATGGCATTCTTCCTCTAGTAACTTCTCATTTGGTGGGGCCTGGGTGTTGGTTTATGGTGGCCCCAACAAACATTCCAGAGATGCACTGTCCCAATTGTTGATTTTCCCACCCCCTGCTGAGACTCTTATCTCAAACCTATGTGTCTGGTTCTCTCTCTGTGCTTTTCCAGGCCAGGGTGAAACTAGGGACAGAGAAATGAGTGTAAGAGTGCTAAAGTGAAATATCGCATTGTAAGATGTTCTTTGTCATGTTTGGGTTCATTTCAATGGTCTCAGTCAGAGTAGGAAAATGGTCTCAGTTCTAAAGCTGTATATATTAATTAAAACATAGATATCAGAGACCTGATAATTCTGGTCTCTGTGAGAGTGCAAAGATATCTCTCTTTGGAGGGGGTCCACCCAAAATTCGGGTGAGAACTCCCTCCATTTTGGTTGTTAATGTGTGATTCTCAGCTTGAGAAACCTCTTATCTATGGGGTAATTATTAGGCCAGATGCAGGACTAAAATGTGTACTTAAGGGTAAGACAGTCAAAGAACTTGGAGAATTCTGTCTTCAGATCTCCCTCACATCCGTGTGAGTAGCCACTTCTAAGCAGCCAGGTATGTTCATGTTCTCTAAGTGTTTTTATGTTTCATGTGGTGTTTTAAACTTCTATTCTTCACTTTAGACTTGTTAGATTGTAACTGGTAGTAGTCACTTGTACCTGACGCAATAAATTGGTAATTCTGACCCACTATGACCTCTGTTGAAATTCTTAACTGATGTTTATTCCGGTCACGATGTTCCGGTAATACTGACTAGGATTTGGTTACAGACCTAGAGTGGACAACACACTTTTTTAGGTTCCTGGCTAAAATCAACTGGACTAGACATGCTGCAGATAAACTGTTAATTGTATAATATAGGGATAGGATTGCGGACCAGCCTCTGCACTGGATCAAATGGACATACATAGAGCGGACGAGCAGTCTGGCGCTCCGTCACTGAGCCACAGAGTTCAAACAAGCTGAAATGTCCCTGTAACAGACCTGTAGGACCTCTGGGTTAGTTCAGACTAGATGTGGGTTATGTCTGTGGATTTGTCAAACAGGAATCGGCCGGCCGTGACAGGATCCTTCAATGACACCATTCCAGTGAATATCACAGTTATTAGTGAGTAAGGGAGGAAATTCAAATACAGACGATAGGTGCATTGAGTTGGAGATCAGCCTACAATTCCGGTAGTAAAACTACAGTAAAAGTGAGGAGCTTAGACTGGGTTCCCAGAAGAGTGGAGTCAGACACAGAAAATGGAGTCAGATTAAGTAAGAAAGGTGTTGTAATAAATGTTACTTTTTCAGCAAAGCAGGAGAGAGACAAATCCACCCAAACCTTCCAGACGCCTATTCCCTCATTGGTCTAGGAAATTACGTCTTTACACTTTTACATTTACATTTACATTTAGTCATTTAGCAGACGCTTTTGTCCAAAGCGACGTACAAGGGAGAGAATATTCAAGCTACGAGCAATAGAACCTGGTGTAACAATAAATAAATACTACTTTACATTAGAAATATAAAAAAATGAAATAAAAAGAAAGAAAGAGTGCAGAAGTGTAACTCCTGTAATTGCAAGTTACGCACTAGTCGAAGTGCCAGTTAGGACGGGAAGTGCTCTCTGAAGAGTTGGGTCTTCAAAAGCTTCTTAAAGGTAGAGAGGGACGCCCCTGCTCTGGTAGTTCTGGGTAGTTCATTCCACCAACGTGGAACTACAAATGAGAATAGTCTGGACTGCCGTACTTGCACAGACGGCAGTGCCAAACGACGCTCACTAGAAGAGCGCAGCATCCTGGGTGTAACATTTGCCCTTACAAGAGCATTTAGGTAGGTGGGAGCAGAACCATCGAGCACTCTGTAGGCAAGCATAAGTGACTTGAACTTAATGCGAGCAGCTACCAGTGGAGCTCAATGAGTAGCGGGGTGACGTGTGCCCTCTTCGGTTGGTTGAACACCAGACGCGCCGCCGCGTTCTGGATCATTTGTAGTGGTTTCACCACGCAAGCCGGCAGGCCCGTTAGGAGGGCGTTGCAGTAATCAAGGCGTGAATTCACCAAGGTTTGCACCAGCAGCTGGGTGGCATACTGGGTTAGGTACGGCCTAATTTTGCGGATGTTGAATAGCGCAAAGCGGCAGGACCTAGAGACAGAGGCAATGTGGTCCGTGAAAGACAGTTGGTCATCAATAATGACCCCGAGGTTTCTTGCTGTTTTGGATGGAACAAGAGACAAGGAGTCAATATTGATGCTGATGTTGTGGTGGATGGCCTGTTTGGCTGGAAAGACCATCAGTTCCGTTTTGGCCAGGTTCAGCTGAAGGTGGTGGTTTTTCATCCATGTGGATATATCAGCAAGACAGTCCGAGATCCGTGCCGAGACAGTGGTGTCCTCAGGAGGGAAAGACAGAAACAGTTGAGTATCATCGGCATAGCAATGATAGGAAAAACCATGCGAGCGGATGATAGGGCCCAGCGAAGTGGTGTAAATGGCAAAGAGAAGTGGTCCCATCACCGAGCCTTGGGGCACCCCTGTGGTAAGGTGGTGAGGTACAGACAGCTGACCTTGCCATGACACATTGAACGAGCGCCCAGTGAGGTACGATTCAAACCAGGAGTGCGCCTTGCCAGAAATGCCCATACTTGACAGTATGGACAGAAGGATGCGGTGGTTGACTGTATCAAACGCAGCTGATAAATCAAGCAGGACGAGAGCTGAGGATTGAGCTGCTGCTCTAGCTGTTTTCAAGGCCTCTGTCACAGACAACAGGGCTGTTTCGGTGGAGTGACCACTTTTGAATCCAGACTGGTTTGGATCGAGGAGATTGTTCCTTGCTAAGAACTCTGTGACCTGTTTGGACCTCAATGGTTTTTGATAGGAGCGTGAGAAGTGAGACCGGTCGATAGTTTCCCACCTGAGTGGGATCGAGAGACGGCTTCTTGAGCAGCGGTGTTACCCGAGCCACTTTAAATGAAGAAGGGAATGTTCCAGAATTAAATGAAGCATTAATCACCTGTGTTATTGCCGGTAAGACGGCAGGCGATATGGCTTGAAGGATATTGGATGGGATGGGGTCCAGCGGGCATGTAGTTGGACGGCTACCTGTTAGGATTTTGGAGACCTCACTCTCGCTGAGAGGGGTGAAAGAAGGAAATGATGAGCCATTGACGGTTGCGCCCTTAGGGGGGGGAGACAGTTGGTGGAACTGTTTCCCGATGGCTGCCACTTTCTCTGTGAAAAAGGAAGCAAAGTTATCAGCAGTGAGGTTAGTAGCTGGGGGAGGAGGAGGAGGGTAGAGCAGAGTTTTGAAGGTGGAGAATAGTCTCCGAGCGTCAGTTGCACCGTTGATCTTGTCGTTGATTAATGTTGATGTTAAATGACTAGCAAAAACTCTGGCGAGAAGATTGGAAATCTGTCTTCCCTCAATAATCTCTGACAACCAAACTGGCTTCATCAGAGGTCATCAGCTATCATCAAATATAAGACGTCTATTAAATATGATCTCTACACCATCCAATGCCTCAAAGCCTGAAATAGTGCTCTCATTAGATGCGGAAAAAGCCTTTGACAGGGTAGAATGGGAGTATCTGTTTAACCCTCCTATTATGTTCAAATTTTACTCACATCTATTATGCTTGGGGTCAATTTGACCCCAGCAATTTAAACCTCCAAAAAATTATTATAATATATTTTTTTACCCAAGTTTATGTGTCAGGTACTTTAGGTTAGTTTGTTGACTACCTAAATAGGACTATGGATGGGGCCATGTAACGTGGAATATTGGGCTTGAACCTCATTCCCTCATTCCCTCCCATTGAAAACGCAACCTTAAGGATTTGGAGAGGATCTGCAAAGAGGAGTGGACCAAAATCCCTCCTGAGATGTGTGTAAACCTGGTGACCAACTACAAGAAAAGTCTGACGTCTGTGCTTGCAACAAGGGTTATTCCACCAAGTACTAAGTCATTTTTTGCTAGGGGTTCAAATACTTATTTTTTGCATCAAATGCAAATTAAGTCATAAATGTTATAAAATGCAGTTTTTTTGTTGATATTCTGTTTCTCACTGTTAAAATACACCTACTATTACAATTATAGATCACACATTTCTTTGCAAGTGGCCAAACTTGCGAAATCGGCAGGGGTTCAAATACTTATTTTCCCCACTGTACCTTTCAATCTTTCATCAGAAAGTGTTCAATATCTAGGGATTAATATGACCGATTCATTTCAGAGGTTACATAAAAATAACATTGGCAAACTAATAAATAAAGTGAAAACCGATCTACAGAAATGGTCCAAGTTGCCATTGTCATTAGCGGGCAGAGTACATACTATAAAAATGAATGTCTTGCCAAGATTTCTGTTCCTTTTTCAATGTCTACCTCTCTTTCTGACAAAATCATTTTTTCAAGAAGCTTGACCAAATTATCATCCCATTCTTGTGGGCAGGCAAGGCTGCCAGAATTAACAAAAGCGCTCTGAAGGCAGCAAGACAAGATGGTGGCCAGGGCTTACCAAATTTCATGTTCTACTACTGGGCAGCAAATATACAAAAAATACTCAGCTGGTGGTATGAGAGTGAGTTGGACTGGTGTAAAATGGAGTCCCTCTCCTGCAACACCTCCTCACTTGTAGCTCTAACGTGCTTCCCTTTACCATTCTCAGCCACAAACTATACTTCAAACCCTGTAATCTTGTCAACCTTGAAAGTATGGACACAGTTCTGCAAACACTTCAAACTAAACAATGTCATCCTCCTTGGTCCATTATGCAATACTCAGAATGTTTTACCTTCCAAACTTGATTCTACATTTACACTTTGGAAGGTGAAAGGTATCATTCCGAGATCTGTTTTTAAATGGGATATTTGTCGACTTTAAAAGTTTGTAAGCATGACTTACACCGAGGCAACTTCTTCCGCTACCTCTTCGCAGTTTTGTCAAAGATAATTGCAGCACATTCCCATCTCTGCCTGCAGACTTAGCAAAGATCTGACCTGAAAGCCTGACAAGGATGGTGTCTAAGTTATACACAAATATCCTTCAATCCAACCCCTCGCCGCAGTTCAAAGTTAAACAGCAGTGGGAAAATGAGCTAGGAGTCCAATTTCAAGACCCCTGGTGGGACAGGGCCAAATTACAAGTGAATTACTCTTCATCCTGCGCCCGTCTTAACTTAATACAGTACAAAGTACTGCACATAATGCATTTCAGCAAAGCCAAATTAGCAAAGTTTTTCCCTGGCACGAGCGATGCCTGTAATAGATTGCCTTTGTCCCCTCTGACCGAGCCCATACCTTCTGGTTGTGCTCAAAGCTAACAGGATTCTGGAAGAACTTCTTCAAGATTATATCTGAGGCTCTAGACACAGATATCACTCCCTGTCCATTTATTGCCATATTTGGAGTGCCCCTGAACCACTCCCAATTTAGTAAACAGAAATAAAATGTTTTAGCATTTGCCTCTCTGATTGCCCGCAGATGTATCCTTCTACACTGGAAGTCACCCAAACCCCCAGCAGATAAGTCTTGGGAGACTGATCCAATGTCATTCCCAAAGCTGGAAAAGATCAAATTCTCACTTAGAGGGTCGACTGGGAAATTCTACACTACATGGCAGCCTTTCCTGTCATATTTTGATAATGTAGCTACGACTCCTACTACTTAGAATTAAAGTACCAGTACCAGTTGTACTGTTGCATACAGATACTTTGATTGATTTGATACATTGATAGAGAAAGGTGGACCAACTTGGGATGGGAGCGTGGGTGGGTTTTTAAGTTTTGTATATGTTTCTTTCTTTCTTTTATATCTTTTTTTTTTTTTTTTACATGTTTGTTTAAAAAAAAAAAAGATGACCACACAGCTAATTGTACAAGATCTATGCTATGTGATGTGATGTGTTTCAATAAACAAATGTATAAAAAAAATAAAAATAAAAAAAAACCTTCTTGCAGTGTAGCGACATACTGCACATTAATATGGAATAAAGTTGACTCATTCAAAAGCAACTGACTACATTATCATTGGGCATGCTACCTTTCAGTTGTGGGTGTTGTGTATGTAAACATAAAAACAAAAATGTATGATTTTTTTTTGACCGCATGTACTTCAGCATGGATTAACCTGTAACATGTTTTGTCATTGGCCAGGACTCAGCACTATTTGTCCGGAGTCAAGGCAGATGAGTCTGAATTCCGTTGGCTGTGTCAACGTTAGTTAAAGTAAACGGAGTCCCAATCCTGGGAAACTGTAATTGCATATTGCAATTATTTGTAAAAAAACAAGTGACAGCAAGCTACTCATTAAGAACAAGATTCCTGTTGTCCTGTAGGCTACATATGTCCTGCGTTTTAGACGGCAATCTTTCTTAGCATGCTGAGTTGTCTGTTATAAGTTCTTCTAGACATGCAGCTTCAGTGTCCACGCGGACCAAAGCTCTTTCAGATAAATTAGTTTGTCATTTTCATATGTCTTCACTCTCAAAGTTTATAATAATTTTTTCATCTGGTAAACAACTGAGTTATTCAGTGTGAGAAGCAGGAGCTGTGTCACACTAAAGCGTAATTTATTGTTGTCTGTTTATGGAGACACAGAGAGCCCTCTCCGTCGTGGCAAACCATCTCCAAGTAACTCTCTGTGGCCTGACGTGCACCTCCCAATTGTTTTAACTATCCGTCTCCGTCAATCCGTCAATACATCGCTGTTTACCTTGTGGGTAGTAGTATGAGTCATTCCACGCCAAACGTACCAATTTAAGGATATTTCCCCACTCGACCATCTCAGATTTGGCTGAAAAAATTCTAGGTTGTTCATACACTTCTTAATAGGTATAGTCCCAAATGTTAGCTCTCTACTCCCAATAGTTTTGTCACAAAAAGATGTTTTAGGAGGGAGGGGGTGCCTGTAGTTTTCTGAAGAGCCATTTTCAAATTGCTATTACTAGAAAAGTATTTAAGCTAGCTCCTTCCAACTTTCTAGACTTAAAATAAGATACCATTACTTGAAGAATATGGACTTCCAAGGGTGTGGCTTGGGTATATCATAGTATTCCGGGTGCTTGAATTTGCTCGGAAATTTTACACTACGCCCTGTTGCAGCAGCTTTGAAGGCCTGTGGAAAGCTCAATGTTAAAGCTAGAGATTTTATATTATACACAGAACTTCCTCAAATTATCTGTGAAAATGAAACAACTTTATTTGTACTGTATTTTCAGTTTTTTTCTGATCTTTTTTTAATGGAATTGTAACCTGTACTGGAAATATCATTTTACGTTTGTCTGATATTTGCTGAGCTTACAGTGTTATGCACATTACTGAAGTAGCATGAAAACTGTTTTGTTGTGATTCTCCATGTTGACATGTTGACTGAGTTTGACTGGGTATATGGAGATAATTAAAGAATATTTCC
The DNA here is from genome assembly GCF_900700415.2 of Clupea harengus. Taxonomy (NCBI): domain Eukaryota; kingdom Metazoa; phylum Chordata; class Actinopteri; order Clupeiformes; family Clupeidae; genus Clupea; species Clupea harengus. The sequence goes on along the minus strand of NW_024879795.1, from coordinate 50,919 downwards.
ATCAGTCTGCAGCTTTGGTCTTGTGTAGTGTTTGTTGAATTTATTGTATATTTGAACTTTCTCTGTGTACTTCACTTACACTACTCTAATCACTGAGAAGTAGAATTGCTAAAAGTGTTGTAGGTTTATAACAGCAGTGTGTAAGTGGTACAAACAGAATTCAGTCATATGCAACGTGTGTGTTTCATATGATAACAAAATATGGTTTTGTTAAATTAGTGTGTTTCAGTGTTTCATTTTGTAATGGATCTGAGGTGTTTTGCTCATTGGGTGTGTGGCTGTGCTAATTGTGTGAGGTGAAAAACAAAACAAAGCAGTCAAAATCATGTTTACAGTTTTTCTTGATTGCTTTGGCACATTTTTCCAATCACTGTTTACTTTTTTAAAACAGCTCACACACAGCCAGTAACAGAAGATGAAATAACCAAAACACTATTTAATGTTTGCAGAATGACACCACCTTCTCAAAACTTATCACACACCCATCAAAACCAAACATTTCCATCAAAACCTACAATTTGTGCTCAATTGAAAATGTATGTTTTCTCATTTATTTAACAATGGATAATAAAATTCAAACTACAGCTATCAATATCAACCTCTGAATCCATCACTTCAACTTTTGTGCAACATCCTCACAGCATTGACTATTTTACCACTTACAACATACTACAATTTGGGTTTTGTACTGAGCACTCTTGACAATATACCGTCAGAAAGTATTTGAAATCTTATCATTTGTATACATAAAATATTGTAGTTCTGTTTTTGTATTGCTAAATACCGTAAAAGATATTCTAAACAAGGAGCTGTCAACACCATTGATTTTACATTTGTTCTACTGTGTACAAAATGGCAAAGATTCTGACACAAAAATATTGATTGCAGTCATTTTTCCACATTAGATTGGATACTGTAAGAAGTCAAAATGACAGGTTTCAATATACAGTAAAAAGGTCAAATCTGTTCTGCAGTGAACAGTCTCCCCCTGCCACCAGTGTGGGCCAGTGTGTACCTCAGCAAGGACTAGGACAAGGACAAGGAAGAGGCCATAGTAGAGGGGCCCCTGTGTGGCATTCATGTAAGATGCTCTAATGAAATTAGGGCAACAGTCATTGATCACGTAGTCAATCATGACCTCTCCATGAGAGAGGCTGGTCAAAGGGTTCAGCCAAACCTGAGCCTTCATACTGTCACATCAATTGTTTGTACGTTCGGCAATGACAATGACACGCTGGCCTTTACAGTCAATGTACTGTACTGTGTTTCATTGTATTTGCACTCTTGGCAACAACCATTTCTATACTTTTGTAAAGTGTGTTGCCACAAGACAATGTAGTACTGTAGTTTCACTAAAGTAATTTACAACATATACGGTAGAATTCTGATTACTGTATATTTACAGTATTTACAGCCTATTGCACTATTTTTGGTGGCGGCCTCCTCGATCCATGCTTGGTACCAAAATCAATCTATTGACCTCTTTTAGAGGCTGAGAACTACTTGATTAGTTGTGCACAGAGAGTTCACACAGGTGCTGATGATATTTAGAATATAGAGAGCCGTTTCAGTAGGCTGCTACTAAGGGCCTCATTTACTAACATTGCGACCGCAGCTTAATCTGCGCCTTTGCCAACTCACATATAGCGCACGGTATTTTGCATCGTATTTATCAAACAAGAACCTCATCTGAATGTGTCGACGCCTTACTACGCGTAATCAGCGCCTAACCCCGCCCATTAGTGTTATTTAGTGCGCAGCTAAAATAGGGAAGAAAGAGCCTGCGTGTTCCTTCCACCATGGATGATGAGTTAAAATTAGAATTAGAGCTTTTGGTAGCCTATACGAGGTTACAGCAAACTAACCCGGGTAAATATAGAAACTCATAAATATTTCTCCATTTAGCCCTTCCGTCCACATTAAAGTTGTGATCACTGTGATCAAGACTGTCTTTTATTGGTGAGCTGATTTTGGGAAATTATACTTTTCAGCGAACATTGAGTTTCTGGGTTACTATGGTTACCCCTCAGGGTGCCTGTGCAGCTTCATATTAGCGAGTTTATGTTCACAAGTTCATATTCACACATATTAACATGAGTTAATCACACACAGGCAACTGCAAAGTGTTAAGATGGTTCCCTAAGCTAGAGATAGCTAGGATAGTTAATAGCCAGGTTAACTGCTCCATAGCATCCTGTTAAATAGTCTGGTAGGAATACCCGACACCCCTTACTTTTAAACGGCGTATTCCAACACTGAAAACCATACTTTTCAAAAACGCTGCCCTAGGCAGATACATTTGAAAACTGTAGTTGTAGGTTGCCATGGCACTGGGGGTAGGCTATAACGTCAAAATAAACATGGAAGGTGAAATGAATATGCTGCTCTGTCTCTACAATTTACTTACCAGTAGTTTAGTTAGTGTACTTCGAGTAGAAGTACTTTTCCTGAATAGATACGCGTTACTCCTACGCAGAAGGTGTGCACTGTACTCGGTGTGCTTGAACTATGAGTGAAAATACGTTTAACTTTAAACCATATAATGAGCAGCGATTCTGGGTAAGATGTGGCCAAACTTTTCCCGAACAGCTAGCTGGTGGGACAGTTTGTAATTCTATTTGTTTGTATGGCTATTAGATGATATATCAAATATAAACATTTAAAAAAAAAAAGAACATTTCTCGCAGGCACATAGTTTTCATTCAGCAGCTGATATGTCATGCTAAAACACCTCTTGTTTCGTTACTAATAATTAGGCGCACTTTACACATCTCCTCCCATCTCTTTGCGACGAACACCCACTTTCCCACACTCACTTCCAAGCAGCGGTAATCTGCGCTTTTACTCAGGTGCGCCTTCTTTGGAAATACGGTTTTATGTCTTTACCCGCTATTTTACGCCTGAAATGGGCGCAATCCTGTTAGTAAATGAGGCCCTAAGTGTCTGCAATGTGTTGACATGGTTATTCAATAAGGTTTTGTGTCTTTCTCTGAGAAGTGTGTTAACTGTTTTGAAAAGTGTGTTAAAACTCAAAGAAATTTGTGTGAAAGCAATGAGAAATAGTTAACCCATTCGCCAGAGAAGACTCTTGCTGTGCAAAGAAGATGTGAGGATTAGTTTAAGTTCACCCATGATTCGCTAAATGTGTTTCATAAAAAGCAATCAAGAAAAACTGTAAGAGATCTGATGGCAAAGAGTCATCTTGCAAAGGGAGTGTCAGGTTTAGCATTTTGTGTGTGAGGTTTTCAGTTATGTGTGTGCATTTTTGAGAAAGCCGTTATTGTTTAGAAAAACGTGTGTTAATAATTGTGAAAAACTGTAAACCCTACAGATGCAGCGCGGGTGTGACCATCCTGTCAACTTATGCATCTCATTTTCACATTCATACTAAACCAGTCAACTGTATACTGAATGTAACAATAATAAAGCGAATCATAATTTCTTTAACTTATAAATCGTTTCCATGGTCACGTCTGGCTAAATACATCAGGTTACTTATCTCTAATCCAGAACACTCGTCATGTCACGATCATATCAGTTTTGATGTCCATTGTTTGAGGGCAGGTAGTCTACAAGTTGTTACACAACTAAGGGTGATTCTATGGAAATTCCAATGGAATGTTCTCTGTCAACATTCCAAATAAACTCTGTCAGTTTATTTCCTGTAAACAGCACCTTGTCATAGAAAGGGAAGGTGGAGACATTGAAGAACATGGTGGCATTGAAGAACATGACAGCAAATGTCAGATCAAAACAGGTGAAATGCTTGTTTGGCTTGTGTTGCATTGCCTCCTTTAATCTTGCACATGGTGCAACGAGGCCAAGCGCGACGCAAGTGTATTTGCTAGTTTCAGACCGTGGCCGTTTTAATTTATTTGTCCAGCGCCCGCATTGTTTAAATAGCAAATACACTTGTGCCCATCCGAGTGCCCTGGGGCTTTTTGGTTTTAAAATAAGGTTTGTTCAGGCACATTGGCGCGTTTCTTTCTTGGTGCAGCAGGAAGTAGTTAAGCAATTAAAAAGAGTATTATCAGATTTTAGATAACATTTTCTGTCACCCTCACTTGACTCAGATATACAGAAAATTGTAAACAAACTTTACGTGGAAATTCCAATGGAAAGTTATATGTCATAGCAATTATTTCCTCTTCATAGAAAGAGAAGGTGGACACAGGTGTTAGCATTGCAGAACATGGCAGCAAATGATAATATGAAAAATGTGTTTGACCTGTGTTGCATTGCCTCCTTTAATCTTGCACCCAGCACAAAGCAGCGCAAGTGCAACACGAGTGTCTGCTGGTTTCAGACCGACGCAGTTATGATATTTCTCGTCCAAACATTGTTTGAATAGCAAATGCACTTGGTGATCTATCTATCTGTCTATCTATCCATCTATCTATCTATCTATCTCTTAAAATAAAGCAGGTTTCAGCGTCTGATAAAGGGGGCTATGAAGGACCCCACTACTGCAGTGCACCTCTCTGCTAAAAATATACCAAGGATGCTTCCATATTTTTCATCCTCCTAAACCAATACAAAAGCCTTGTGTTTTGATTCGTATTATCATTTGGATAATTGGCCTTACTTACACGAATGAAGTTGTCCTGACAAGAAGGCACCTTTTAATTAAATTGTCCCACAGCCTTTCAACGGTGAGTCTTCTTGCTGGCAAGGGTTCCTTTCTGTGTTTGGTGATTAGTATTACTGACGCTATTTAAACCCTACAGATGCATCATGGGTATGACCATCCTGTCACCTGATGCCTCTAATCTTCACATTTATACTAAACCCGTTTAACCATTCAACTGTATACTGAATGTAACAATAATGAAGCAAATTATAATTTCTTCAACAGAAATAAATGAAGTGTTTTCATGGTCAAGTCTGGTTAAATACATCAGGTGATTTGTCTCTAATCCAGAACACTCGTCACGTCACGATCATATCAGTTTTGATATCCATTGTTTGATAGCAGGTAGTATACAAGTTGGTACACGCTCAGGGTGATTCTCTGGAAATTCAAATGGAATGTTCTCTGTCAACATTCCAAATGTTGGTTTATTTCCTGTAAAAAGCCCCTCGTTATAGAAAAAGAAGGTGGAGACACGTGTTGGCATTGGAGGGCATGACAGCAAAAGTCAGATCAAGAAAGGTAAAAAAAACTTGTTTGGCCTGTATTGCATTGCCTCTCTTAATCTTTTGGGCCCTATCTTGCACCTGGTGTTAGTTTCATTCATGCAGTTTTCATTTCTTCCTTCAGCACCCACATTGTTTATTATGTTGTGCCCGTCTGAGCACCCTGGGGCTTGATGGTCTTAAAATGAGGTTTGTTCAGAGACGTTGGCACATTGCTATCTTGAGGCAGTGGAAAGCAATTAGACGATTGACCAACAAAAACTTGGTCTGAAGTTAATTGCGCGTTACTTTAAAAGCGCATTATAGTAAGATAGTAGCCTAATATGTGTCTAAATAGGCGAGTGCACAACATGTAGACACTCTGTTTGTTACACATACAGGAATGCTTAACAGCGCACAAATATGCACAAGATTAAAATATATACTGTATATATATATATTACAATCTGAAAGAGTATTAAAGATATATGAGGCTACTGAAGTCACGGAATTTGAAAGCAGCACTCTGAATTCATAACAAACACATTTAGGAGCTGCCCTTGCTGTTCAGAGTTCCTAATGAAAACTGCATATGCCTTGTGAGCTGAAACATGGCGTTTCTGTTTCTGTGTGTGTGCTTAAAAGTGTACCTTCTGTGTGTGCATAAGCGAGAGCTGATGAGAAGAACTAGTAGTCCTTATTTTCTTTTCTGCCTTGCTGCTGCATTACGTTCCAAAAAGCATAGCAAGATGACCTCAGACATAGGAAACCCACCATGTAGTTATCTCTGCTGACTTAATGCTTTGGAATCAGAGAAACGCTAACTTCAACCTATGTAAACCTTGTGTGATGTGTTTGAATTTGCTTCCCTCTCGTCTGCTGCAGTTTGGGAGTGAGACCGTGCTTCACTTTCACTTAACAGAGTTGTAACCCGACAAGTTGTTGTTGTTGAATAAAATAATACTTATCCACATCTCCAGAGTCCGAGGTAAACTTGAGTGAATTTTCACCTAACACTGTGTGTGTGGGTGTACTTGTTTGTGTGTGTGTATCAGTATGTGTGTGTTAGTATGTATGTGTTTGTATCAGTATGTGTGTGTGCATTTGTATGTGTGTGTGTATTTGTATGTGTGTGTGTGTGTATTTGAATGTGTGTGTGTATTAGTATGTGTGTGAGTGTGTGTGTGTGTGTGTGTGTGTGTCTGCACGTGCCTGCATCACCACAGGAATCCACCAGAGAAACAGATTAGTGAAATCTGGTAGGCCTAGATGGACAGGCAGCCATGTTGTCATTTGTATCCAGTCTTCATTGGGCTCTTCCCTAACTGAAAGTAGATTCCTTAGTTTCATACAGCACAACTGCACATTGAGTGACTTACACATTTTGCCAAATGCAATCGTGAATTGTACATGATTCTTTATTTTCCCTTTGGGAATGCCTCTTTTGACATTGATTAAACATAAAAAATATTCACGATATGTAACCTACTGCTCCTTGGTTTGTTACAGTAGTAAATCAGTGTCACAAATTATATGAAATCAGATGCCAATAGTGCCTTGTGACTGGGTTGACATATTTACATTAGTTATTCAACATACAACAACAAGTTTCGTTTATTTATTTGTTTGTTTGTAAATGAGCCATAAGTTCACCTCAAAGTGAAGTCCATGTCCCCACTTGTCAGGGCCTCCTGTTCACATAGAATCCCTCTCTCCAGTGATCTGCAGGCGCCACCTAGTGGTGAACTGCAACACCATACCACAAACTGTTTGTTACGACCCCCTGCGCCCCTGCAGACATTGCAGTGGCCATGCGTGGCCTGCAGGCAACAGTGGGGATGACAAGTGTAATTGATGGACTGATTATCCACACCTGGGGAAGGTGTGGAGGATAAAAAGGACCAGTGGACACCTGTCTCTCTCTCTCTCGAGCTGGCATTCAGAATACAGACGTCTAACCCCCTAGACACGTCGCCTTTGAATTGTATTAACTAAATAAACACGCGTAACTTTTGTAGAAAACCGTTGTTGTCTGCCTCCAAATGTTATTGTTTCGGTCACGAGCCGGCCGGAACATAACACTGTTCTTTCCTGCTTCAGTGCACACTGTTTACTTTCCTTTCACCCTCATGCTGTGTCTCCGTCAAAAATGACTGTTTTGAAACTTCAGCTCTAATGAAAATCTTTTCTTGGATCTTAAACTCATGAGGATTCTTGACATCATTCACCGTATTTATATAATGTCCAAGACTGTAATAGTCAGCCACGTCTCGTCCGTATTGGCAGATGGTGCAGTGCCCCACCAAATTTTCATCCACTTAAAAACATCCTAAACATGGACATTAAACATTAGAGAACGTGAGAAGTGGAAAGATTAACATGTGTATTCTGACCACATGTCTTTCCTCAACCTCATGTAGAGACCTTGAGCCTTTGATCGTTGCTGGAGCCCTGACTCCTCTGTGTTCTCTGTGAGCAAATGGGGCCCGAGACCCGGTGACTCCCAAGTGTTAATTAGCATTTAGGGATCCACCCCCCCGCTTGCATGCAAACAGTTTATATTCTGTGGCTTCCCAAAAGATAGACAGTGAAAGAGATTTTGGGTGAACACACTCAGTGAAATCTAGGTCTCTCTCTCCTCCTCTGGCGTACATCATTGAAAAAAATAAACCTGGACTTGGTTATTCATCACAATCTGACTGAGTCTCCGATACAGCTCATAGCTTGCCTCTTCTGATACACTTAGGATAGTAGGTTTCATGTGGGGCAGAAGACGCCTCTGCACACAGGAACTCCACAGCGCCCCCCACAATTTCCCCATGTTAATCTGTGGTCAGATATGGAACTACAGCGAGCCATTATAGACAGCCATTATTGCTCTAAAGAACTATAAATATGGTTATCACAAATTCAGAATTTGCTCATTTTCTTTTTGCCTCACACTTGCCGTGCATGTTGGCCTGCTGTGTCTGTAAAGCGCAGGCTGTGGCTGAAATCTGTCTGAAATTTTGATTTAGTTTGAACATTTACATCCCTGATTAACGGCAAAGAGTGAGTGAGTTGTCTGTAATCATTGATAGCACTCTAGAGTCCCTCATGTTGCCTGAGGCAAGCAACACAATGTAATCCATTCCTTTCCTTACTTAGCAACATCTTTATTTCATAAACTATAACAAGACTACAGTTTGTTACAAAAGATAACAAAATTGTAACTCCCTCAACCGTTTGCCTAATTCTTCTACTGGCGTCTTGCCTGAGGCAAGTAACACAATAACACACACACACACACACGCACACACACACATACATACACACACACACACACATTCACACACACACACACCTAAGGGGGAGGAAAAGTAATTTAAAATGTATTTGTTGTATTAAAATGTGATGATTTACAGATTTAAGGAGTTACAATTTTGTTATCTTTTGTAACAAACTGTAGTCTTGTTATAGTCTTAAATAATAAAAATAATAGCATCACAATTGCTACAATTCCAATCACTAATAGACTCTATCGGGTTCTCCCAACATGTAAACACACCAACTCACCACCATAATCACACCATTGACCTTGTATTAACACATGGCCTAGAAATTGACCGCCCTCTAGTTCTACCCCCAAATACTGCCCTTTCAGATCACCACCTAATTACATTCAACATGAAATTAGATCTCCGTCCAACAATGGAATTAACCCACTTCTACAGCCGTTGTCTATCTGTGACAGAACGCGTGGCGACTGTCACGTGAAGCGGTGGTTTCCCCGCAGATCTTATTAACGGATTATATGATACGTTCAGATGGACATAAATATGAACGTTGGATTATGTGGTGTGATGTGATATGATGTGGGGACTAACACGGGATGGAGTTTCTGTGTGCATTGATCGGTGGCCAAAATGTTTAGTTGCATTCTTACTTGTTGCTTGTGTCTTCCGTGAACGTGGGAAGCAAACGGGGATGCAGGGCGGTGAATGATTTTCTGCGTTTGTTTCGCGCGCTGCTAGGGAAGCGCTCATTAGGGCAGGGGTGTTCCTAGTGATCTAACTAACTCTTTGTTAACACTTCCAACACCAAGGCCTTTTTTTTACTATGTTAGGTAGTCTGCCATGCCTGATATTTTTGTATATTTCACCTAACTAAAAACCATGAGGAAAAAGTGTCATTTATGATGTTGTAACAAAGGTAAATCTAGGTTATATATATCTTTAGGGATCTGGTACCTCAGTGGCCAATAAACACAGGCAAAAGGGGCAAATACAATAATAAAGGAATTTATTAACAAGGCTATAGTAAAATTGTATAAAAGTAGGAAACACTGTTTGCAGTACCGACAGCAAAGACAACTCCAAGCCCAAAGACAAAAAGGTGAAAGGAAAATAATCAAATCAATTAATCAAAGCAAAGTAAATGAAAACCATCAATAAGATCACGAAAACAAATGTGAACTAAACGAGCCAGTCTCTTCACACAGGTGACACACAGCAATATCCTGAGCTGGGCTACAACGCAGCAAACGTGTACAGCGAGGTGGGCTGGAGAGGTGTATGCAGTGGCAGACTACACAGCGTATTATTTAAAGAGAGCGAGCAGACAGAAAGAAAACACAAAAGGAAAGAATACAATTACCCAGGTGGGAAGTGCGAGGGTCGGGGCTATGCGTTGCCTGTCGCCTAGTCAAAATACAGCGACCCTAGCCTAGGCTATCCTTACTGTTACTGTTACTACTAGGTACCACCAAATCTCACCCATCCAAGTGCAAATGGCTCTTCCAGCTTGCTCTCCCGACTCTCGCAATTCCCAGACAAAAGCGGCCGCCCTGTCACCCGAGTTCCCCTTCCTTTTTAAACCCCACGTAATTGATAAGCCTCCCCCTGGTTCGTCACATTGTTACTTCCCTTCCAAACTGCGGTTTGCAGGAAACTAAAGGAAAGCTGCCGCGAGGCCATATCAAGTTAAAAGTCCCGTAACACACATGTAAATAAACACACATCTTATTATCCCCAAATAACACAGAAGCCCCACTCAGTACCCCTTACAATTATATTCTAGAACACCTCAGCAATAAAAAAATGAGAGTAAAAGGAATGTAGTAAAAAAGTTTTTTATTAAAATGAAATCTAAAGACACTAAAATGAGATCTAGTTTTAGAGGTGCTCAGACTTTGTACAAAAACACATTGTTAATATTTTGGAAGTTTTCTTTTTTACTCTGAGCCCTGTAAACATAGGTGTTTGCTCCACATAGGTGAGTTTAGCATTCAGAAAGTGTGTGTGGTTTCAATACTAATTCTAAGTAATTTAGAATGTGACACTTTTCTTCACTTAGACCACTATGCATATTGATGAGAAAGGTGTGAACATTCTGGGACACCTCGGTCAAAGACAATGGCCATGACGTAATGGGCCTGGAATGTCTTTGTGGCCCACTACCCCCTACAGGTTTTCTTGACACATCATGACCCAATAGTGATCACTGAATTACCATCGCCTTATCATATGAATAGTTGTCATTTGCTAATGGGAGGGTCGAAACCTCACTCAGAGGCTGAAATGTGCAAGGGATTCGTTATAATGTCCTTACAAAGTACGTTGGTGGAACGAACTGCCTAGTACTACCAGAGCAGGGGCGTCCCTCTCTACCTTCAATAAGCTTTTGAAGACCCAACTCTTCAGAGAGCACCTCCCTTCCTAACTGGCACCTTGACTAGCGCTTAACTTGCACTTCAGCAGTTACATTCCTGCACTTCTTTTTCCTTTCTAGGTCATTTTTCTAATTCTTATGTAAAGTAGTATTTATTGTTACACCATGTTCTTTATTGCTCTTAGCTTGACTGTTCTCTCCATTGTACGTCGCTTTGGACAAAAGCGTCTGCTAAATGACTAAATGTAAATGTAAATGTAAATTTTAGTTTCAAACTTTACATATTTTAAAAGAAAAGGGTTCAAGGTTGCTGTGGGTGTTAGTTTTATGTTTGTAGGACAAAAACTTGCAGAGATTTTAAAATATGCTAATCAAAATACCCACGGGGCAGCTTGGGGCTGGAAGAGTTAAAGTGTTTAATGGCAGAATTACTAATATAACATGCATGTTCATATGTAATATCGTATGCCAATATGCGTGGAAGAAGAGAATACCGTGCGAAACGGCTGATTGGTTAATGCACGTTTAATGGTAACGGCCAGCTGGTTAAATGCATGCTGCACAGCTCAGTTGAGGGAGGTCACTGGCGTGAGCATATGGGGCGCCGTTTGTAAAATGTCGCACGTTCTAAAACCCTGCTCAGCTTTGGTACATTTAGCATTATCATATGGGGAAAAAAGCAAGCAAATTGGATTACCCGATTTCTGCTCTGAGATTGCGACAAGTACCTAAGCAAGTAGGCTAGGCTACTGTATTTTGTCATCCAACTGGTAATACTACAATGCCAGTAGAAAATACTTGGGAAGATAATTTCAGTTGTCATTCGCCAGACCAGGTGGTTGTACTTGTGTTAACCAGGAAATTGTGTCAAATGATAAAGAACAGTGTTGGGTAGGCTAAAGGCTGCTAGCTAACAGCATGTAGCTCGCTAGCTGGTAGCTAGCTATTAAATGGCAATCATCTTTGCTCTGATAATGAAGATGTTTATTAGTTTTCACCTTCCAGACGACATCGTTATGAACCCATCCCCATCTGAAAATTAAATTACTATCTGTGCTTTTGGTAGGCTTTCAGTTTTTGAGGTGTGTAGGGGGACGGATTTTCTATTAGATATATGTAAATATCTCCAAACTGGAGCTCAGGCAGGGACTTCTACGACGTTATAGAAATACAAATATCAGCGGGTGCAGTAAAGGGATCACAGCTTCCCAAAATGTAATTTTTTTCTAGATATCTCTGTCTGGCTATTGTGGTATGATCTGTGTTTGATGGCGATCGTAATTGAGTAGGCTGCACTGCTCGACGATGTCCACTGTTGGTCGACATCTTCGCTTTTACCCGCAAGGTATCCCTTGTAGTGTTACTGAAAGCTATGACTTACCGTAAATATTGTAATGTTCTGTCGTCAAGTCTGACATGTAGACTGCACGTTTACATTGACATTTAACATTTACATTTAGCATTTGTATTTACATTTAACATTTACATTTAACACTTATATATAACATTTATATATAACATCGAACATTTATGTTTATATTTAACATTTACATTTACATTTAACATTTAACATTAACATTTAGATGAAAGATTTATATTATTTAACAATTTTGTGTTACTGCCAAAAATAATCCTTGGAAAAGTTATCGCATGAATTTACATGAATTTGTCTCTGCTTGAAAAAGTGACATTGGAATATTGTCATGCTTTTTTTTCCATATGATAATGCTAAATGTACGAAAACTGAGCAGGATTTTCGAACGTGCAACATTTTACAAACGGCGCCCCATATGAGCAGACCTAAGTTGGTGCTTGTGTGAATTCCAGGTGAATAGATAGCTTGGGCATTGTCCCAGTGTTTGTTTTATTTTGCAGTCAGTGTTTTGTTTGTTTGTTTGTATTGTCTGTTCAACCTACAAGAAAATTAAAGAAAAACGTTTTTGGAGGTACTGTTGTGCCTTTCATCCATCCCTTAAGTCTGACCAAACCAACCGCTCGGGCACACTCTTTTACACTATCCGACAGGACTCCCGCAGAATTAATATTAAAACTACCAGTCGCTCTTGCCACAGCTCCTACCACTGGCAAAGTACATGACGTACGCACACCCCCACCCCATATTGACCTACTAACGGATGGCGTCATTCATGCGCTCCACTCAACCCTTGACGCTGTTGCGCCACTAAAAAAGAGAATAAAAAAACTGAAAAGACTGGCCCCATGGTACACTGATCAGACTCATGCACTTAAACAAACCACACGAAAACTAGAAAAAAAATGGTACTCGACCAAAGTTGAGGTATTCTACCTGGCATGGAAGGAAAGTCTTCTAAGCTACAAACGAGTACTTTCTGAGGCGAAATCGGCTTACTATTCTTCATTGATTGATAATAATAAAAACAACCCAAAGTCCCTATTTAACACCATTTCTAGGCTAACGAAAAACCGCAATACAATTGAACATTCTGTTCCCATAAGCTTTAGTGAGAACTCATGAACTCATGAATTCATGATTTCATGACCTTTTTCAATAACAAAATTCTAACAATAAGAGAACAAATTCATAGTCTCCTCCCCCTCTATGACCTTACACCTCTTCCAAAATGCCCTATGGCTATGGCAACAGCCCCTCAACCTGGTGCTCTCCTTGAATCCTTCGCACCCATTGACCTCCCTGAACTAAACTCCCTGATCTTCTCATCTAATTCATCGACGTGCCTACTAGACCCTATCCCCACAAAACTTCTTAAACATGCACTACCCTTATTAAGTGAGACATTACTTAATGTAATGAATAATTCACTAATTTCAGGACACGTCCCCAAATCATTCAAAATAGCAGTGATCAAACCATCTCTCAAAAAACCTAACCTTGATCCTGATAATCTAGCTAACTATAGACCCATATCTAACCTCCCCTTCTTGTCAAAAATGCTTGAAAAAATAGTATCTAAGCAACTTATTTCCTTTTTACACCAAAACAAAATCGAAGAAACCCTCCAATCTGGCTTTAGAGCCCACCACAGCACTGAAACGGCCTTAGTCAAAGTCCTGAATGACCTACTAATCGCATCTGATCATGGGTGCACCTCAATACTAGTTCTCCTAGACCTTAGTGCCGCCTTCGACACTATAGATCACCATATCCTATTACAGAGACTTGAACATCTTGGCATCAAAGGCTGTGCCCTATCCTGGTTTAGATCTTACCTCTCTGATCGCCATCAATTCGTTCATGTCCATGAGAAGTCATCCAATCACACTAGAGTAAGCTACGGTGTTCCCCAAGGCTCTGTCCTCGGACCACTGCTCTTTTCCCTTTACATGCTACCCTTAGGTGCTGTCATAAGGAACCATGGCATTAACTTCCACTGCTATGCTGATGACACCCAACTCTACCTATCCATGAAACCTGATGAAATTGTACATTTACCCAAGATAGAAACTTGCCTGCAAGATGTAAAATCTTGGATGGCTAACAACTTCCTGCTCCTCAACTCTGATAAAACTAAAAGTGGTTATGCTTGTAGGCCCCGATCAATTGAGAATGACACTATCTAGCCATCTATCCACACTCGATGGCATCCCAACACCCAATACTAGCATCAAAAACCTTGGTGTAACTATCAACCAAGACCTCCTACTTGACCCACACATAAAACAGATCTCAAAGACATATTTTTTTCATTCACGCAATATTGCCAAAATTAGAAAAGTCCTATCCCTCCAAGATGCAGAAAAACTAATCCACGCATTTATTACTTCCCGACTAGATTACTGCAATGCTCTCCTGTCCGGACGCAGCATCAACTCAATAAAGAGCCTCCAACTTATACAGAGCGCTGCTGCCCGTACACTCACCAGAACTAAAAAATATGAGCATATCTCACCTGTACTTGTTTCTCTGCATTGGCTCCCTGTCAAAAGTAGAATTGATTTCAAAGTACTCCTGCTAACTTACAAAGCCCTAAATGACCTGGCTCCAAACTACCTTAAGGAATTAGTTGTCCCCTACTGCCCTCCAAGACAGCTCCGTTCCCAGAGTGCAGGCCAATGTTCCCTCTAATTTTTTTCAGCACTGAGCAATTTATTTTTTTCTGAGCGCACATTTTAGCACTGTGAACAATTCGCAAACCACGCGACCTGCCGAAAATGACCACAAGCCTGCGTTAGCCATAGGGGATTCAAAGAGATGACAGCAAATGCATCAATATGTCTACAAGGTTGATATTTATTCAATATCTTTCATAATGGCTGGACTTTGGGAACATTTTAATCATGGTGTTTTACCAGTCAATTTAGTTGAACAATGCTAATGCTTAACAATAATTATAGGCCTATTAAATTTACATGGTGTCACTTTTCCTAAAGGTAGCCTATAAAACCAATTGAATAACTGGAGTGGTTTGCAACAAACTAGGCTACAAAACATGATTTGAATTGAAGAATTGAATTCTATTGAGGGAGGTAGGCCTATCTGGCTATGTGGCTCATCTTGTCTGCAGGCCTATGGAAGACACATCTCTCTGAAGAACAGCATCTGAAAAACAGTTTAACCAAAAGAGAAACACAATCATTATTACATGAAACAACTGCAAATATGTATTAAAACAGAATTAACCTACACGATTCAATGACTAAACATATGCCAAAATGTTGTTGCCATAATCAAGATCACTTTGATCTATATTAGGCCTAATAGGTCTAACTGAAAATATTGGAAATTTCTACCTCAAATCTTCTCTCGCCTGTCTTTGTCCCCTTTCCAGTGGTTGTAGACCTTGTCAAGGTCTATGGGACCATCTTTTTGCCTTGATTTAAGTCTCATCAGTTGGTCCAAATGGAAAACTTCAAGGCGGTTGCGCAATTTTGTCTTAATGGCATTCATTAGACTGAAACCACGTTCACAGTCGGCGCTAGATGCTTGGAATGTGCCACAAATGTCAAGCAGTTTTACCAGATCTGGAAAATGCTCACTTTTCAGCGACCAGGTTACAATCTCAGAAAATGACTTGAGCAGTCCGATTTTTCTTTTTTCATTAATCATGAACTTGAAGTCGTTGTATTGTTGACAAATGCGCCCTGGGACTGCATTGTCTGCTTCCTCCAGAAGCGCTTCGAACTTCTTCGCCAGATATGTCACGTCACTCAGCCCATGATCAAATTCACCAACTGCACGATCCAACGTCTCCGGCTCAAAGGCAGCCCACTCTTTGAGCTCATTTTCAGGGAAGCGGGCATCCAAGTGCTCACAAACTTTACAGACAAACAGAATGATGTCTCTTGTGTTTACTGCACTATCACTTTCCAAAACTGTGAGCGCTCGTTTGCCCCAGTGAACACGCTCTCCTAAATATTGCGCACGTAGTTTCTGTATTTTCGCTCTGGCAATGCAGTGCCCATCCATGACCGTAAGGTTACTGCGCTGTAAGCAGGTGCACAGCTGAGCGAGTTCCTCAAGCACTTCTGCTAGCACAGTGATTGCAAATTTGTACTTGGTGTCGGTCAGTTTTCTATGACAGTATTTCGCAATGGGGTCAGAGTCAGCTTCTTTGGAGCAGTATTCAGTCAATGCGCTGAAATTTCGCAAAAAAGCGTGCACAGCGTGGTAGCGTGACAGCCAACGCACTTCATTCAAAGGCCTAAAAGACAGTGAATCTGTGAATCTGGCTTTCTTCACAGATGATCTGCAAAACATGGAGTATACTGTCCGGAGTAGCGTTTCTACCTCTTTCATTATAGGGACATCTTTCCATGCGTCATCAATTCCCAAGTCCTCCCTATGGGCCAAGCAGTGTTGCTCAGTCAGGTGTGGTACCTGATGCTTCAGTAAAGCAGCCACTCCTTTATGTCTGCCTAACATGACAGAAGCACCATCTGATGTAAACATTACCATTTTGTTCATGTCTAGCGCATGATCTGCGTAGAACTTTGTAATGGCATCAAGGATGTTTTCTGCAGTGCATCCTGAAAGCTGAATGATTCCAGCAAAAACTGTTTTGTAACTAAAATCAGTTTGCTCCCGAAACTTAATGTAAAGCACAAGCAACTTATGCACTGAGATATCGGTACTTTCATCCACAATTAGTGTGTGGACACAAGCACTTCTTATACTGCTTATCATCTCAGTCTGCACAACTGAGTTGATACATTCCACAAATTCAAAAGCATAATTTTTGCTTCTCCAACTCTGAGGTAGGTCGACGTATTTTGCCATATGATCGTGTATATCCTGAACTGATAACATGGACATGTTGGTGTTAATTGCTAGCATCACGTTGTCGATCGATATTTTAATTTGTTCAGGGTCGGATCGTGCTCTCTGAATTCGTTTCTCTCGGGCTTCATTCGTTTCGGTGAGAATTTGATCGATAGACTTCCCATGTCTAAGTCTCAGTGTTTTCAATGCGTCTACATGGACTTTCTGTGTCAGATGACGCTTTAGATAATCAAGCTTCCACTCGGACCAAGTTTTCCCACGAGCAAACTCTCCTTTTGCTTTTGCCTCCGAGCAGAATTTGCAGATGACGCCACTGCTTTCTTCATATGTGAATATTTCTGAAAGTTTCATCCTACCTGTGTCAGTTTGGACTATTTCATTTATCCACTCGTGTTTAAACGTTAGGCAGACCTTTTTCTGGGGCACCTGCTCTGCCTTTCTTTTCGCCATGGTAGCCTATAACTGCTGGAGCAGGGCCCGCCAAGAGTAGCCAAAAGGATACACTTTGTATGTAAACATTCTTACGTACATCCGGCTTGGTTGTCAGACATGTCAGTATTTTAAATGTTTATTACCTAGCCTACATCGCCTTTGATGCTCAGATTTTTAACCCCTGTAAAAAAACCGTTTGTGCGGTCTGAAAAATGTGCGCGGTCTGAAAAATCTATTGCGTGGCCACTTCGACTGGACTGCGCGCGTGCAGCTTAGAGGGAACATTGGTGCAGGCCTCCCTGTAATTCCAAGAATATCAAAAACCACAGTAGGAGGCAGAGCCTTTAGCTACTTTAAGAGAAAATCAAGTTTAGTCATCAACAAGCAGTTCTCAGCAAACATACTAATTCCACAGTTCTGAGAAAAGAGGCCTGTTACCATGAGGTGTCTCTGGTGGTGTAATGGAGCTGTGGAATTTGACAGGGCCAGCTCTGGCCAGCAGTGACTTACAATTTTTTAGGTCAGAAAGGTCACCACGGAACACGGACAAGATAAGAGTAGCAGGTGGGCTGTGAGAATCGAGGTTCTCAACTGAGGCCCCATTGTCAAAGAATTAGTTAGTTACAGCTCCCCAGGGGATTCATAATTAAGCAACATTGTTGCAACTGAGGGATTAAAAGATTGAACTGTGTATGTGAATGTCAGAATGTTCTCTTCAGCCGAGAGGTGATGAGCTCCTGCGTGAACTTTATCATTCCGACTGAATCTTGTACATCATTTAAAACTCAGTAAACTCAACTCAAACGTATTGCTCCGTGTGGCGGTCTTTCACTTGATTCTCTGTAAACCAACACGTAGAAATAGTTTAATTTAACAGCTGGTGACACCCGACGTTGGCAGAGACTCAGGTGTAGGCCAGCCTGGCTTACCAGTGGAGCTGAACTCCAGGAAGGCTTCCGTGGGGTCTTTTGATGACAAACAAAGAGCTGCGCAGCACTGAACAGGTAAGGACAAACCTATTTAATTGAATTGTCCATAGCTTAGATAGATCATTTAGTCTTTGTCTGTCATCTTGGAACCCATGGGCGTGGCAGCAGGGGTTGGCTGGTTTTATGGTTGGACAAGAAAACTGCTATTTTAAGATTTTGAATTGAAATTGTCTTGTGGCTGAGCAACGAGCTGGCCTAAACGTTTGAGACGTGATAGACGTGTTAGAAGATTACATTTTTTAAGGGCCTGAGCAAAGACGTCCGAGGCGTCAACTGACTGGGTAGCTGACGAGCGATAACTGATTAAGTCTGGTAGACTGTTTAGCCGCTCTTAGTCCATACTTGGTTGCGAGCGTTTTTGGGTCAAGGGAACATAGGAGATTAGGATCAGTTGTGAACAGAGCAAGCTGGGAAAAGCTCAAGGAGGTTCGTGGCCAGTTGCCTGACAGGGCAAGCTGGAAAGAACTCCAATAGGAGGCTGAAGACCAGTTGCCTGGGAGAGCAAGCTGAGAGATTCTCCTAAATCAGACAGACCTAGTATTAATCCGATTGTTTAGCTTAGTTGTGAAGTGTCACACTTGCAGAGGTCAAGTGGGAGATTGGAGCTAAAAAGCGTTGCACATTGTTACCTTTCACGGCTCTCTGCGTGTAACATGACGGGAGTTCTCACACAAGGTTGTATAAATAAAGGATTTATTTACGTATAATAGACAGTCAGTGTTAGTGTCTTAAATCAAAGTGTGGTGCAAGTAGTGTATATTTCCAGACAACATAAGACGCGTCGAGAAGAGAGGGCTCCCTTGCAACCTCCGCCATGGCCCTTATATGGTGGAGCTCATTAAGCCTTCATTCCTCACACCTGCGGGCACCTGCGCAGACTAACAGAGCATTCACACGCTTCCGTTGGAATGCGTTGATCCGTCAGGGTTGACGGATCTCCATTCACTTTGAATGGGGTGACGTCATCCTTTGCCGAACTGAATTATGGCTCCGTTGGGTTCCTGTGCGTTGCGTTTCATGCTTTGCTTGCAGCAAGAGTTGAAGAATGTTCAACTTTTCGAGAGGCAATGCATGCGTCAGCCAATCAAATTGCCTTTCATGCATAACTGACAGCACAGGCGCTAGCCAATCAGATCCCGTATATGCTCACGTCTAGAAAGCGGCAAGCTCAAAAAAAAAAAGATGGCGACCAAACTCCGTAGATGGTCGTATTTGTACCCAAAAGTTGTTTATTTTACTTTTTTTTGCTTACATTTTTTTAAAGTTACCGAGAAATAGACTGTACAATGTAAAAACCCCTTTATTGTAACTGAAAAATACGTCTGATAGGATTTGCGAGGTGTGTGAGCACCCTACCTAATGTTAGCATGCTACTGCTTACAAGGTAAGCAGCTTGCTAGTGGCGTGATTGGTTTGTTGACCTGTCAATCTCACTATAACGTCTCTGGTATCAACAGAACCCCATGCGCCAGACTCCTCCTCCGCCATCCGTTGGCGCAACGCATTCCAACGGAAGCGTGTGAATGCTCCGTCAGGCGAGAGCCTCTTTCTCAATGGTAGAATAGTTGTACTGATGTTTATTAAACTTACGAGAGAAGTAGCATACAGGCCTGCCTACTCCAGCATCATCTGTCTGTAACAGCACCGCACCCGCCCCAACCTGGCTTGCATCAACCTGGATCTGAAATGGCTGGTCTAACCTGGGAGCAGCCAGAACCGGGGATGAACTTAGCAACTGCTTCACATTTTCAAAAGCACTTTGACATTCAGATGTCCAGATAAATTTCGCACCTCCTTTAAGGAGATTGGTCAGCGGGGAAACAACCATAGAGAAGTTTGAGCAAAAACTCCTAAAATAACCCACCATACCCAGAAAACGCATCAACTCCCGTTTTGTGGTGGGAGAAGGGAAATGATCAATCGCCAGCACCTTAGCCCTAACAGGACAAACCTGACCCTGACCCATAACTTTGCCCAAATAGACTACGGTAGCGTGAGCAAATTCACATTTGGCAAGATTGACAGTCAACTTCGCAGCCACTAACCGATCGAAAAGTGCACGCATACATGACAGATGTGATGTCCAGGTGTCACTAAAAACCACCACGTCATCCAAATATACAGCACACCCCTCTAGACCAGAGACGACCTTGTTCATAAGGTGCTGAAAAGTTGCTGGCGCATTCCGCAACCCAAAAGACATTACTGTATATGAGTACAACCCAGATGGGGTCACAAACGCGGCTATTTCCTGAGCTCGGGGGGTCAACGCTACCTGATAGTACCCCTTCAAAAGGTCAAACTTACTGACATAACGTGCAGCCCCTACGCTGTCAATACAGTCATCCATTCTGGGAAGAGGAAATGAATCTGGCTTCGTAACCTTATTCACCTTGCGGTAGTCAGTACAGAATCTGTACGTGTTGTCTGGTTTGCTAACAAGCAAACACGGGGAACACCAACTCGAATGTGAGGGTTTGGCTAACCCATGATCTAACAGATATTTCACCTCAGCATCTAAAAATTTCTGTTTTAGTGGCGCAACTCGATAAAACTGTTGAAGAATCGGCTGAGCGTCGCCCACATCAACATCATGTTGAAGTATATCTGAACAAGAAAGATTGTCGGAAAACAAGACATCATAAGACAGAATAATTTCCTTTAATTCTGCCTTTCCTTCCGAAGGAAGGTGATTCAACAGACTGTCCAGGTTTTCAAGTGTTTCTGAATTTTTCAGCCGGGGTCGCAATACCGCATCATCTGGACCAATCATATCCTCATCTACTGCCACTAGATGAGGACTGACTGGCCCACAATCAACCGCAGCCACCGCAGCTGATTTAACCTGCTCACCACTAAGACCAGGACTGACAGACTGAATGTGATATCGTTTCAACAAATTGATGTGACATAGCTGAGTTGATCTTTTCCTACCAGGTGTAGCAAGCAAATAGTCACGTTCGGTCACCTGGCGCATGACCGAATACGGACCTACAAACTTTGCACAAAAAAGCGACCCAGGCACTGGCAGCAAAACCAGTACCTGATCCCCCGGACTAAAAACTCGCTCAACAGCCCGACGGTCAAAATGCTTTTTCATTCTGCCCTGGGCCCGGGCAAGGTTCTCACCGGCTAGCTTCCAAGCAAGGAAAAGTCTCCATCTGAACCCATTTACATGCTCGATCACATTTCTTGGAGCAGTAGACTGCTCCAAGTCTTGTTTTAGAACTGACATTGGACCACGAACCTTATGTGCGAACACAAGGTCATTCGGACTGAACCCAGTACTGTCCTGTACAACCTCCCGCGCTGCCAATAATAACCACGGAAGCCCGTCCTCCCATTCCCGATTTAACTCCACACAATAAGCATGCAAGAGTGCCTTCAAAGTACAATGAAAACGTTCCAATGCGCCCTGAGACTGAGGATGGTATGTGCTACTTAACTGTTGCTTAATGTGCAGCTGTTGTAACACTTCTTTGAACATTTTTGACGTAAAGTTACTTCCACGATCGCTTTATAACTCTGGGGATACCAAACACAGAAATGAACTGCGATAGCGCTTTTACTACTGGTTTCGTCTTAATTGTGCGCAACGGATAAACCGCTGGATAACGGGTTGCTTGACACACAGTTAACAAGTAAGCGCACCCCGACTTCGAGAGCGGAAACGGACCCACACAATCAATGATCAGATATTCAAAAGGCTGTCCTACAGCTGGAATCGGACAGAGCGGTCCAGGTTTAATTGACTGATTTGGCTTTCCCGTTATCTGGCAAACATGACAAGTTTTTACAAATGCTGCCACATCACGTCTTACTTTTGGCCAATAAAAATGCTCCAAAAGCCGACAGTAAGTCTTGCGGACGCCAAAATGCCCCGACACTCCCCCATGAGCCGAGCGCAAAACCAAGTCGCGATATTTGCGTGGTATAACCACCTGTAACACTGGTTCCTCCACATCATTGTCAGATGGCAACCATTTTCGCACTAACAACCCGTCTACGGTAAAGTAACCCCTCTTAGCGCTTGCCATCAGCCCATCAGCCAAAGCAGCACCAAGCAGTTCAGTCAACTCCTCGTCATTTCCCTGTGCTTCAATCAACTCCGTACGGGGAAGAGATGATGGTAAAACCGGTAATATTTGACAGCTCTGAATCTCCGTTTCCTCTGCCTCTTGCGTGCGACCCATTGCTCGAGTCACCGCACAAGCAGTGAACACGTCTGGAAATTCATTCGCACAATCAGACTCTTCCCCGGCACAGTATTTACAATAGGAGGTGGCACACCGGCCCAAACAATTGGACCACCGATATTATTACCAATAATTACGTCCACAGTTGGAACAGGCAATGAAGGACGCACGGCCATGACAACCTCTCCCTGCAGAAAGTCCGAAGTCAACTCAAAATGTAAAGGGACAGAAATAGTCTGCATTCCAATGCCACGGATCAGAACGCAGCTCCCCGTATCGGAATCTGCATTAAATGGCAAAACTGATTGGACAATAAAACTCTGACTTGCGCCTGTATCGCGCAAAACTCTCACCGGCACTCTAACAGGACTACCAACTAATGACACATAGCCCTTGGTAATGAATGGATCTTAGCTCTCAGTTGTATTCTGATTTGAACCAGCGTGTCCTGGTTTCTGCTCCTCCACGAAAGGATGAGCACTGCCACAACCCAGCCCCTCCGCAGAGCAGGTGTCCAAACCTAACGTAGGAATCTTCGGCCAAGCCGATGCCACACACCCAGCACCTTTCACCCAATCAGACTGTTGTTTGCCGGTTTGCTTTTTATCACGCAATGCGGGACACTCGTTTTTCCAATGCCCCTTTTCCAGGCAATAATGGCAATTTCCCTCATCCGTTTTATTTCTAACCCCATACTCTGGTCTGGGAGTTTCGTTAAAACGTCTAGGCCGAAATTCCTCGCGCCTAAAATTATAGGGCGCATACTCCCTTGGTTTCGTAAGTTTGTGAGTTAATACGAATTCATCAGCGAGCACTGCGGCTTCTGCGGCAGTTTTTACCTTGTGTTCGTTTATGTAGGTTGTGAGTCTATCTGGAATGATGTTCTTGAATTGCTCCAACACTACCAAATCACACAACCCCTCAAACGTCTTTACGCCCTCCGACGCGCACCAACGCGTGAACAGACTATTTAGCTCTCGGGCCAGTTCGGTATGCGCTTCTCTTTCCCCCTTTTTCCAATACCTAAAACGTTGCCTGTATGCTTCAGGAACGAGCTCAAAAGCTTTCAAAATAGCTCCCTTCACCACTTCGTAATTCCCTCGTTCATCAGCCTTAAGGGCTATGAACGCATCCTGAGCCCGACCTGTTATCACGGCCTGTAACAACAACGTGCGTTCTGCATTTCCCCAACGCCTATTTTCTGCGATGTGTTCAAACAATTCAAAGAATACGTCGGGGTCACGTTCATTAAACTTGGGCAGAAATCTGATCATGCTAGAGAGGTTGGCCTCACTTCCCGCAGGATTACTGGGTGGAGGTAATGGCTGAGGAAGAAACCCTGAAAGTCTTCCATCTACAATGAGTTGAAGCCTCTCTTTCTCCTGGTCCATCTTAGCTTGTTCCAACTCCCTTTGCCTTTCGGTCTCACGTTCTCGAACCTTTAACTTCTCCCACTCGAGCTGCCGGTCTTGTTCCCTCTCCTTTTGTTCCCTCTCCCATTCCCGTGCTTTAAATTTATCTTGCAACTCTAAAAATGCCTTCTGCTCCTCAAAAGTCAAACAAGCTTCTCTTGATGTTGAAGTCTCCTTGGGAACAACTGATTCAGGGTCTGTGTTTACCAAAATCACATCCATCTCGCTCAGTTTCTCAGAAACACGTTGGAACAATTCAACTTTTCTCAATGATCTTGGAATGTCAGCATCAATTTTATAATGTTCCGCTACTTTACGAAGTTGTTCTATTGTTAATATCTTCAACACTTGTTCTGATGGTAAAGCCAAGAATGCACTGACATTATCCATCTGATTTACCCGTCAATAGCTTAACCCTCCTATTATGTTCAAATTTTACCCACATCTATTATGCTTGGGGTCAATTTGACCCCAGCAATTTAAACCTCCAAAAAATTATTATAATTATTTTTTTTTTACCCAAGTTTATGTGTTAGGTACTTTAGGTTTGTTTGTTGACTACCTAAATAGCCCTTAAAAATAAAACAATACCCCCACCCACCCCCTTTATACATCCAGAATACATGTTACGCGACTATGGAGAAATATGCAGATCCCCATAAAATCTCACTGATTGAGCTAAAATTGGAAAGAGATATCCTTCTGGTGTTTTTATGGCTTCATATTATTTCTAAGGACATATTGTTGTTATCTATAACATTTGGAATAAAAAACAAGTTCTTTTATCAAGAAAAGTAACAATGTGATGAAAAAAGTTGATATTTCTTATATATTTTATACAATTAAAACAGCCTGGGGTCAAATTGACCCCAAACAACACCTATGCGTAAAGTATGTGTACAGGACATTGAAAACATATCATCATGTTCATTTTGTGTTTACCCAGTTGTCCCCATTAAATTAGGAAAAGTCATTAAATATGAAGCAAAAAAAATGATGTCAAACATTTATTTAGAGACGTTAAACATCGAATGGGGTAAAATTGACCCCAAACATAATAGGAGGGTTAAAATGTGACTCAGTGTCGGAAACCACAGTGGAGAAATCTTCCCCTGATAATTACCACCCAGGGAGCTGCCCGGCATCTACCACAAACCCCTATTTCCACAGCCTACGACTTCAGCGTGGCCGCCTGCGGTTTGACTGCTAACCAGTCCCCCCACGTTCGCCACGCCAATTTAAACTATCTGTTTTTAAAAAAAAACAACACATTTTTAGGCGTCTCACCATGAGGCAGGACATGCCACTGATCCGCCAATCAGCAGCATTGACCATTGACAGCCAATTGCACGAACGAATACTGAGCGAGAAGTGTTTACAAGATTAATTTAAAGTTCGTGGTTAAAATGTTATTTAGCTACAAGCTAATAAATGTTGTGGTAGACCTACCGTGTGTTGAATATTAAAGTTTCAGTACGTATAACGTTAGTTTGATGAACGATAACAAGCTCCTTTTACAGTCAAGTAGGCTATTGTTTTTACCGTGGTAAAGATCATTTCAGCCTTTATATTCATAATACAACAGATTAATCCTGCAAAATTACATTAGGGGTATGTTAACTCCACTCCAGTGTGCGGTATTTAAGTACAAATATTCTCGCTGCCGACTGTGCGTCGAAAACTTTATTTATGTATTTTATGAAAAGCTAAATATTTGACACCACAATCAGATCTTTGCCTCAGTGCTTACCATCTTTTCTGTGATTTTCTCCAGATTGTGATTTAGCCTATATTGTTACTGGGCTGTGTGCGTAAAAGTGTCAATCAATAACACTGTGCTGTACATAAACAAAACCACAAATCACTTTTATCATAAGAACATTTAATCAGCAAGTCACAAAACAATACAAAAAATTGTGCTTTATCAAAAAAACTACGTATTAAAACTATGTGAAGGCACTGATGGTCCGGTATAATTACAGAACACACACACACACCGACCATGGCACACAAACATATGGCAAAGTGGTAAAGTAAACAAATAAAGATACATCGAAAAAGAAACATATTGATGCACAGAAACGCATAACATTTTAAAATACAACTTAAAAGAGTAACAGAGGCACTGTCATGTCTATAGTTCACCATCGAACATAACATTAACATGGAGGTGCTGTTGATCCACACAACCTTGGAGAAACACCTCCATGTCCTCTTGTTTTGTAAATATAAACAAGAAGGGGTCTTTAGCCTCCAGGTCCACACTGTCCTGGTGTGTTGGTTATCTGTGGCTCCCTTTTTCTGTTTTCTGTCAGATGACAGCCTTCAGCAAAGGTTTGACATAAGTAAATCTTATGGATGGCAACATATAGAAGGCTTCAAATGTCCACGTTTTTCATAAGAGTTAAAAACAGTTGGAAAAACCCTAGTTAATAGGAGTTACCTTGGTGGAAAGTTGTCCAAAAACAAAAGTGACCACCATCGCCTTGCAATGTTCATGTCTGTGGAAGTTTGTGGAAAAGCACACATTTTAATTGAAACATAGACCTTATAAGATGCAATGTTAAAAAGCGATTGAAAAACACACCTCTGTGAAGTCAAAACAGAGGCCAAACACGATGTAGACAGCATGCTGTAAACAAACAAATTGAATATCCATGAACAATTATGCAAGGAACATAGCATGGCAATATTTCGTACCATTAGGACCCCACAACTAGTAGAGCCTCTCTGCTTGGGAATGCCCTATGTGTGAAGTTAAAGGTTACAAAAAGACATCAAAAAGGGTTTAAGAAGAGGTAAGCATTTTCACATCAACCTACAGACAGACAGAAGCATTATATGTTCACGCGCTAGGTTTAGCTTTGAATGACAAACACTTTAGTGTGAAGAATAACTATGAATCATTCTATTGGTACATACAGAGAGGTGATCCATGGGGTCTGCTGAATATGGGGGCAACCAGGTGACAGTCACATGGCAAACAGCAGCAAAGATGTCAATGTTCTAAAAAGTATTTTAGGTATCAGTGTGGATGTGAGCAAAATATGCTGACTTGAGTGTTCCAAAACTGTTAAAAGATCTTTGCTACCTGTTGACTAGCCATTTTTTGTAGAAGCTGGAAACACAAATTCAGCACCTATGGGAAAAAAGGGACACTATACCACAAAACACTGTACTACACTGTCAAACTGATCATCATCATTCATGCCAAGAGTGTTTTGGAGCTGTCAGAAGCATAATAAAATGTATTTTAAACATTTTATACAAGTTCAACATTAACTATGTACAAGTACAAGACCACATCAATTTAGTCATCAGCAACCCTTCACCAGGTGTATTGATTGCTTGCTCCACCAAGATTTGTCCAGAACAAAACTCCTGACAACTTCTGGAGTGGGTTGCCCTACTACCATTTCAGGAGTGAGGGGTGAGGTATCTATACAACAAACAAACCACAAATACACACCAAAAAATTATTAATTATGAATGTGTTTTTTAGGCAGAAATCAATTTACCCCAACAGAAAAACAGTTTACCCCAAAAGAAAAAAAGATTACCGTCTGTAGTTGCAGCAGGTACAACAGTACATGATAGGCACAAATAGCAATTACATACTAATTTCACAGACAACACAATATCTTTCCTCAGTCCAACTGATTCCAGTGTAGACAATGAATATTTCCGATAAATAGATAATCAATGCAAAAACAAGTACCTTGTTCGCTAAACCTCAGGACATTCTGCCAATGCCAATGGCACCTTTTCATCTCCCCCTCCACTTCCACATTAGTAATTCAATGCAAAAGTAATTTATAAAACCGTACAAGTTGTTTAAGAATGCGGTTTTTAATACACTCACTACTGCCACTGGATTCAAAATATATGGCATATTTTAAATGCCGAACCCGCATGTGCTCTGCTGTGCACATGACAACTGTGTCTCCTCCGAGTTCTTCCTCTGAGGTAAACTCAAAGCATGTAACTGCACAAACGTTGTATTAAACACAAGTATTACAATGTACCACAAAAATAAACCTTGCAAACTCAAGGTATGCTTAATTTCTTACATAATGACATAATTAAAGGTCTGGAGCGACTTTAAACTCCCGCACGGAGACAAATGATCCAACATCGGCTATGACCGATCACGTAGAATTGTTTTTCAAAGTTGTTTTTCATTGTTTTTCAAAGGTCGATACTGCTGATTGGAGGCTCACTGGCTTGTCCCGCCTCCTGCCGTTGGCATGAACTTCCAGAATAACACATGCCACTGACTTGTCCCGCCTCCTGCCAGTGGCATGTACTTCCTCATGCCACATGCCACTAAAAGATCTAACTCCTACTGAAATTACAGTTGGTTCCTGCGAGACCCTCATGAAGGTCATTTAACACTCGGTGGTTT
The DNA here is from genome assembly GCF_900700415.2 of Clupea harengus. Lineage (NCBI taxonomy): Eukaryota > Metazoa > Chordata > Actinopteri > Clupeiformes > Clupeidae > Clupea > Clupea harengus. The sequence goes on along the minus strand of NW_024879795.1, from coordinate 22,501 downwards.
CAAATCAACTGTAATCAAAAAAATAAAAATAAGTAATAAAAAAATAAAAATAATAATTAAGCACGTGAAAAGCGAAACAAGGTTATTCTTCTAGAAAATCGAAAGGTCTTATTGGATATAAAAGACCTTAAACTAATAGGTCGTATTGGATATAAAAGACCTTGAAATTGTGCTAGATTGATTTAGCAGCACATGTGGGAAAGGAAAACGCAAAATATCCTCCCCAGTTCAATTTGTGAATGAATGAGGCGGCAAATCCAGGACCAGAAGGAGAGGGTGATAAAAGAATAATTTGGCCATTTACTAACTGGTGGAGTGATACGTTGAAAGGGCACGAAACAGGAATTGAAATAGTGAGAAAAAACGTTACTCTCTCTGGATTGGAGAACGGTTACGTGAGACGCTATTATCCAGAACAGGCAGAGGAGATAATAGCGCGGAAGAGACAAATAAAACGCAATTGTGTGAGCCCGACATACTTGAAAGAATTATTTGACAGAGTGTATGATAACGCGCACACAGCAGTAGGAGCAACACAGTATAAAGCATCACTGACGCCGTATGAATTTTGTGGATGCCCTGTGGCTATTATTTGAATTTTGGTGTGGCACAGATCTTAATCAGGGAAATGATCGCAGGTGGCGTTTGGGTGGCATACGGGGTGAGCCCGAGATCTGGTACGGTGCGGTGGAAGTGACATTAATTCCTCTGTGGGAAAGGATAAGGTGGTTCAAATACGACATTGTAAGCGAGTTAAAACGTGGCATAAACAGATACGCAAGAAATCTCTTACTAACAAACAGGAAAATCACAGATTTGCAAGCTGTGAAACCAAATATTATCACTCTTGACAACAGAAAATATTGGGGGGTGTTTTGATTGGACTGGAGCTGATAGATCCGACTCATAACCCAGCGCTTGTATTCAGAGATTTTCTTAGAAGTCAAAGAGAGGCGGGTGAGTGGGCTGTGGTCAGTGGAGCTGGTGGTTGGACTGATGCCAGGGGAAACGAGTTAGAAAGAGCGGATATACACAAGGGCTGAAAACGTGGCAGATCAAATTAACATGCAGCAGAAAACAGCGGGGCAATTGATAATGGACATCGAAATACATTTCGAGAAAAATAATGTCAGGACGGTTGCCAAGGAGAAACTTAGGAGATTGGGAAAAATAGTGCCCGTGTGGATCAAACGAGAATGGTATCCCACAGCAAACGAACCTATGCCGAGCAGAGAACAGTGTAAATTACTGAGACAACGTACAACAGACGAAATGAATGAGAAGCGACGATTGATAGGCGAGCGGGGCTTCCTCAAACCGAGAAAACTGGCTAGAAGCAAATGGGAGGATGATAAAATGTTCAGGGATGAGCTGCTGGGATTGATGGTGAGAGCGGTACTAACAGAAAGCAAAAATCAAATGCAGAAACAGAAAGAGGAGAGAAAACAAGAAATGCCATGTGACACACAAACAGACACAGAAGCAGGCGGAGAGGGGAAAACCGGAACAAAACTGTACCCGGCGCTCCCCGAGATTAAGGCATCAGCGCCCCCATCATATGCATTGACAGAACAAAGCCCGATAACTCAAGCTCCCATGCTCCTTGTGCCCGTGCAGCGATTAGAAAGCATTGATGATGGTATGGAGGAAATGTCCACACTTGTGAGAATAAAATCTGAACAGATGGAGGATCAGGTAAATAGACTGACAGGACAGACAGCAGCTTTAACCACATTGGTGGAAGAGACGATGGCTAGATCAGGGGAGATGTGTGACATGCGTCTAAGAGCAGAGGCGAGCACACAAGACCTGTTGAAATCTCTAATGGCCAGAAATATTGAATTGTCCGAGGAGAGAACCAGGAACAGGGGACAGACTTATTTAATAGAGCAGGAATCATTAGGACAGGGAGCCAGTTGCCCTGAATCCTCAGAGTCGAGAGAGAGAGACAGAGAAGTGGGGGCACCTCAGAGAACTCACACACACATTCCTGGCCCCAGCACACACACCCACGCACAAACTGAAGTCTCACACATCCCGGAGCTGAGAGGCGCATGCGCGAACACACACACGCTCACACACAGGATCATACACCAAGGAGGGAGAGAGACAGCCCGTTTGATGACTGTAGGAGCTGTCAATTCTCCAAACCCCTGAAGCATTTAGTGGACCAGAACAGACAGTGTTTACCTCGACCCCCGCGGCAAGAGACAGGGGACGCAAGATGGAGCGGGTTATAATAACAGGGGAAAGGCTGATGATGAGTGGGGTATTGACAGGGGAAAGAAGGCCGGGTGGGGGAAATGATTTGATTGATTTCGAGGACTGGGCTGGCCAGAGTGAAACTTCCTCTGTGCGGTGCGAGCTCCCAGTACAGCTAAATGGGGAACACATGCATCAACTAAAATGCACCCCACTAACCCCGCTCCCACCCCCTGCTGCTGTGGTAAGATCAGACGTGCCCCGGACAGTAACCATAGGACCCCCGGTCACTATGATGCCTACGTCCGCACCCGCCAATGCTCCTGCCGCGGCACCCCAGGTCACCTATGGAGCTAATGCTACTCCTGTGGCTGCTCCTGCACCGGCACCCCAGGTCACTTTTGTAGCTGATGTTGCTCCTGTGGCTGGTCCGGCTACGACCCCCGACGCTACAGCCCAACTCCCACAAGGGATGTTCCCATTAATAGCCACAGGGCATCCACAAAATCGGAAAAAGTATGTAGCTTGGGGCAGGACAGACTTAGAAACCTTAGTCAAACGTCTGCCACCAATAGCCAACGGTGCGGCTAGCTGGATTACCACTTTTGATAGAGAGACATGCCATGAAACCTCGGCCTTGGCCGACATACGCACAATGCTGATAAAGGTACATGCCAGCCAAGCCCTAACAGAGGCACAGACCGTAGCAGGGTGTTTGTTGAGACCAGAGGAGGACAGTTTTGATTTGTATAGGAATGCTATATGGAAATCATTGAGGGAAAGTTACCCAACTACGTTCGCAGTAGATGCACTGACAAGTTTGCAGATAAAAGAGGAAGAATGTACCCACGAGTATGTGACCAGGGCGTGGGAAATGTGGGAACGAGGTACCGGTGAACCCGCGGATGCGTCAGCGCTGTCGCTGTTGCACTTCCGAAGAGGGGTTGTGGAAGGGCTGCCAGCTTATGTCCAAAATAAGTTGAAAGACACAGTGGGTTTAGACAGTCAACCACAAAACACATGGATACAGCATGTGGACCATGGGCTAAGATGCTACAGGCAGGCTGAGAAAGATAAGAAAGAGGGGCTGGGTGGAAAAACAGGTGATAAACTGGTGGAACAAATGGCGAAAGCCTTAGAACAGGCGACTCTTAAAGCAACAGCACAGGCCATTTTGGCACCAGCCCCGAGCGTCATGGCTCCCGCTATCACACCAGCCGCGACCGCGCCACAAGCCTACACCCCCACAAGCAGGCCCCCTGTGCAACATGCAGCTAGGCCTGCCCCGCAGCAAGACAGGAGCCAGATCCAATGCCATAGATGTGAGAGATATGGGCACTACGCTCGGTATTGTAGGACAAAACTCACGTCAGATTTCCCACCTCCAAACACACAGTGCTACGCGTGTGGGAATTATGGGCACACGGCCCAAGAATGTAACCTGACAGATCGTCTGCCTTCCTACCCATACCACCCCCAGTATGAAGAGCAGGGAACACCACAGGGACCACCAATGACAAGAGAGCCGGGCAGAGGGAGAACTAACAACAATGTAAATCATAGAGGGGGACAGGCACCACCACAGAGAGGCAGGGGTCGTGGAAATGGGCAAAATAGAGGGGGTTGGAGACCAGGGAATGCAAACATGCAAGGTGTAAGCGCGGGACCCATTCCAGACGGATATGACGAATGGTAATACCACTATGGAGACACCTACTGACGAGACCCACGAGAATCCACCCATTTTAGTCCACCTTGGTCTCCACCTATGATAACGGGTATAATTGGAAATGAAAAAAATCGATTTCATGATCGACACAGGCGCTGCGGCCACCACACTGACTAAAAGACCAGAGGGGATAGAATGATCAGGTAAAACGCTTAACACCATAGGATTCTCGGGGATACAAGAAAAGCAACCATATACACAGCCAATTACGATACGATTCGGAAACCAGGTGGTGGTAGAGCCAGTCATAATAGCGCCTAATTGCCCGATAAATTTGTTGGCACGAGACATACTTTAAAAAATGGGGGTGAAAATATTATGTTCACCAGACGGATCAGAAATACAATGGCCAGGACAACCTAAACTGACACGGACACATGGACAGTTTATACTTATTGAAGCACCTGAACAAAAAAGCAACACTGTGGAGGTTTACTGGTCCCGACTCACACACGACTCTGTATGCCCGGGGCTACTGCATCAATATTATGAATGGAAAAAGAAAATGAATAATGAAATAACATACCACGAACCCACAGACCCGTTTCACATGACTTATTATTATGCTACTGACACTGACTTGGAATATGATAACAGGTGGGAGAAGCTAAGGGAGGGCCAGGAAAAAGAGATACACACCACACACATTATTGTGGGTCCAGAGGGAATTGCAGCTGCAGTGGACCTAACCCCAGAGCAGGGAGAATGGGTTCCGTACAAAGAACAATACTTCCCACACATAACTTTAGCCTTGACAGGGGAACATGCGCCAGCGAGTCTAGGGAAAATGATGGCCAGAGCAAAACAGGCAACGTGGATTAACATCGAAGAATTAGTGGAGGTTTCTAGAGATGGTCAGTTCCGCAGATTCACAATTGATGCGTGGGACATGGCTAAACTTGAAAAAGTGGAGAAACCACTTGACATCGCCGGAGTCAACACTAACCACAGTGGCGCAAATCGTTTACTAACCGAAGTGCCTGATAGTTTGTGGACCACACATCCACATGATGTAGGTAAAATAGACGGATGCGCTACCCTGACATTAAAACCTGACATTAGCAAACCAATTTGGAAGCCACAATACCCGTTAAAAACAGAACAGGAGGAGGGAATCGCTGAAACAGTGGAAGGGCTGCTGACGGCAGGGGTGTTGAGACCGGCTCCAGGAGCAAGGTGGAACACGCCCATTTTACCAGTACCAATAGCAGGAAACAAGGGGTGGAGAATGGTGCACGATTTAAGAGCAATAAATGTACAATGCTACAACGACTGATCCCTACGTAGCTCTGCGAGCCATAAATTCTGAACACAAGTTTTTCACTGTAATCGACTTGGCTAATGCATTTTTCTGCCTGCCTCTAGCAGAGGAATGTCAGGAATTGTTCGCGTTCACATACCGGAACAAAAGGTACACTTACAAGGGTACAAAGACAGCCCCGGGCTGTTTAACCTGGCACTCAGTAAAATTTTAAAGACAATTCAATTGGTGAAAGACACGATCTTAATACAGTACGCAGATGACATCATTCTTGCGACTAAAACAGCGGAGGAATCGTTGTACGTCACAAAACAATTACTGACAACCTTAGCGGACGCGGGGTTTAAAGTGAAGCGAGAAAAATGCCAGATAACACGGAACTCAGTCGAATTTCTAGGGAGAGTGGTGGGGAAGAATGGAACGGCTATGTCAGAATTACACAGAAACACGATTTTGCATTACGGACAACCTAAAACAGTACAAGACATGCTGGGGTTCACCTGACATCCTAACACAAGGGCCGAAGAACCCGTGTAGGAAAATCATAGAAGTAACTAACTCATTAACTTCTAGTCACATGACAGTCACGAGAGCGGATGTATGGTGGTATTGTGGAGGGAGAACGTTGTATAATTACCTTTCAGCCAACTGGAAGGGATTGTGTGCTTTGGTGTCTTTGAATTCCCCTATCTACATAGAATCTAATGATGATACACGGATGGGTGAAGGAGAGATACCGAACTCAACAACCCCGATAAGGAGACGTAGGAGCTCCCTGTTGGAGGAGGGTAAAGGAAGGAACAGAGATGGGGTATGGATTGATGCGATTGGGCAAGCTCGCAACATACCGAATGAATACAAATTAGCAGATGAAGTAGCTGCGGGATGGGAGTCATTTCCTCTCTTTTCAGCAATATTTCCTATAACAGTAAACAAGAATGTGAACAGAATTAACTTGGTGCATTACAATGTGCAGAGATTGGCTAACTTAACCAGAGATGCCATAGATGCAATCCATGAGCAACTTTCTCAGACTTCTCTAATGGCGTTGCAGAACCGCATTACCTTGGACATGCTGCTAGCTGAGAAAGGGGGTGTATGTGTGATGTTTGGGGATACCTGTTGTACTGCCATTGCTAACAATACTGCACCTGATGGGAAACTAACCAAAAGTCTGAGCAAACTGAGGGCCTTAGCTAATGAAAGGAAGGAACAGTCAGGAGTAAACAACCCTATAGTGGACTGGCTGAACGATACTTTCGGGAAATGGGGTGTGTTGGGTCAAGTGTTTCTAGGGGTAGCTGTGGGGGTCGCCATACTGGTCACCTGTGGATGCTGTTGCATTCCATGTATGAGAACTCTGGCCACACGCACCATAGAGAGAGCGATTAATGGGAAAGATGAACACCTAGATCTCCCACCTAAATATCAAGCAGTTCAGATTCCTATGGTGACCTTCCCATTCGAGACGTTAGAAGGAGAAGAGTTGAGGGGGGAGGGGCTATGTATCTCTCCCACAGACAGAGAGGAGGAGGATGGAGATGCAGAGGAGCCTAGAGACTTTGGTAACGTCATAAAGTGGAGCGAGGTTGTATGGACAAAACCTGAAGGCCCATATACTCCTAATTGCCCAATAGGAAATCACTACTGTAAGTATGGTTATGGAGATGGAGCGGGATGGATGTGTTGGAAGTGGTTAGAAACATACCAGAAAGAGATGGGAAGATTGTATGAAGAAGCACGATTGGTGAATGATGATTGAGCTCAAGTGGTGGGCGAGCCTGATTTTGAAGAGATGCCGCTTCCTGAGGGCAGAGGGCCAACACCGGATCCTGAGGTGCTGGCTGAGATGTTAAGTCAGCATTTATTGACATTGAATGAAATGTTTAACCTTGGAGGGAAGGAGGTGGATGTCAATTTGTTTCAGGATGAGACGGAGGGGAGAAAGGAGGAGCTGAATGCGGCAGTGCGGGATGCACAGTCCGACTGGTTCGCTATCATGGAACATTTCTACTGGCGTGAACCACAGATGAGAGAATTTGAGGCATGGGAGCGTAGGGGGAAGCCTAATAAACTTAAGAAGCGTAGACGGCAGTTTTAGGTGGCAGGGAATGAAAGTGCGTATGAATGGATGCGTTGGCTTAATTGTGCTGGCTATTTTGGCTCATGTGCTAGGATTTCAGTATAGGAATGCATACTGTGGAGTGTGCTTATGTTCTCTCTTTGTCTCTTATCTTTCTTTCCCTCAATTTCCAACATATAATCACATTTTTTAAATTGAATGTGCTTATGTTCTCTCTTTGTCTCTTATCTTTCTTTCTCTCATTTTTCCAACATATAATCGCATTTTTTTAATTATACATAAAGGAATGCATAGTTAAATGTTTTACATAGTTAATTAGTTTTAGTGTCCAAGTCATTTTTCTAGTTTGATAATGGATCAGTTATGGATTTTTAGTAGTGCCTGTATTATGAGAGGTTTTACTTACTATATAGACAATGGTTAAAGGAAGTGCATAATTTAAACTTTCAATTGATGTAGTATGGTTAATAAGTCAAATATACACTGTAATATTGCATGGTTCTGTGTGTACAATATACCCAATTGCATTTTTAATTTTTTATAAGAATAGGTGTTTAGACACTAAAAGGTTGCGCTCTGAGGGCAGACCTCAAGCAAAAAGCGCGAGCGGTTCTACCAAAGCTTTGGTGAATTGATACCTGACGGGGGCAGGTATCCCCGCGACAGAGTAAGCGCCTGGAGGTGTATTATGCTTATGCTGTGCTAGAATGCGAAAGGAGGGTGTTTTGATATTATTGTGTAAAGTAATTAAGAAACCACCCCAATATGTAACCTTGCTTTTTAGTGCTTGCGTGAGTGTGGTGTTGACCTCATAAATGAGGTCAAAGGAGGGATTGTAAGAGAAAATCAAGTTTAGTCATCAACAAGCAGTTAATTTCAAGCAGTTCAGTTCAAGTTCATTTCAAGCAGATCAGTTCAAGCAGCAAACATACTAATTTCACAGTTCTGAGAAAAGAGGCCTGTGACCCTGAGGTGTCGCTGCTGGTGTGGAATTTGGCAGGGCCAGCACTGGCCAGCAGTGACAGTGACAGTGAGTTACAATTTTTTAGGTCAGACTGTATTTGTACATCTCTTAAAACTCGGTAAACTCAACTGTACTCAAACCTATTGCTTTGTAGCGGTCTTTCACTTGATTCTCTGTAAACCAACACGTAGATTTAGTTTAATTTAACAGCGTACGTCCTCCCGCAGTCGATGCTCTGCTGCTGCATTTTTAAATCCGGACGTTCGGGTCCCATGTCTTTCAGTCTCTTCTTATCGACATCTGATCGTCGATTCGAAAGTTTTCAGTCGGCATACTCACAGAATCAAAGTCTCTGCTAGCTATCTTGCTCTCGCAGATACGTGAGATTTATATGGGATGTGAGGGAATGATAAAGGTCTCTGATTCGACGAATAGTCCAGTCGCGTTGAAATAAGAAACAATGTCATTGGTCAGGGCGCAAAATTTGGCGCCCCAGGATCGAACTTTCATCCGCCAATGAGAAGCTGTCCTTGCTCAAATGGATGAGAAAAGTATGAGAGCTCCCATTGACTTCCATTTGGCCGGCGCCCCTCCAGGGAGGAGGGGCTTATCTCAGTGATAACGAATGGCAATATATTATATTTGGTCACATTTAAGTGGTTGTTGACAGGGGCTTTGGTTGTTGACAGGGTCTCCCACACACATTTAACGCATTAACACAGTACATTTCCTATTTTAATTGTTTGGTATATAATGTTTTTTTGTTTTTTTTCATCTCAAAATTTTAGGAGGGGCGGCGCCCTTGCGCCCTGTATTAATGCACCGCCACTGCATAATAGATTAAAAGGTTCGGTGCATTAAAAGAAAACGTAAAGTGCATTAAAAGAAAGAGAATTGTGGGGGCACTGGTGCGAGCCAATAAGCCCCCCATTTTCGGGCTACAATGCCCGCAGGGACACAAGTTCGATTCCGGCCTGCTGTCGTTTCCAGATCCTCTCCTCACCTCTTCATTCCTCCTCACTTCCTGTCATACAACTTCACTGTCCTGTCCAAATAAAGGCATAAGAAGCCCATAGATAAATCTTTAAAAAAACAAGAAAGAAAGAGAATTAAAAGATAAAAAACATAAAATAAACATCTGGGAAAAAAAAATTCTCAGGGGGGGCAATTTTTTTTTATAATGATTAAGGCGACCCATTCAGTAGGTACTTTAAGTTAGCTGATTAACTCATACAGCAATACCTTTTTGTCCACTATTGGCAGCACACAACAGTAATATGTCCCCTCTTGCTACATAGCTAGAGTAGCAAGTTACAGGTGGAAAGCTATGGAAGAAAGTTGCATCCAGGAGCCTTCATAAGCAAACATGATGTGGCTCCACATTAAATTATACCACTTTTTCATTATCCACGTGTCTCAAATGTTGTATGATGTAACATAGCTTAACAGGACACATGATATGTCCAGTCACATCATAAAGAAGGGGTAACATAAGTCAAAACCAACAATATTTATTGACTGATCTTGAAAGTATTGGCTTACAAAAGCAAAATAAGTCATCACATAAAAAATGATTCAGTGTTAGTGCAAGAAGCGAACTGTGAAACACACTGTGAAACCTATGAAAAGTGAAAGTGGTATATGAAATACAGACCGCGTTTTTCTTTCGTTCCAATTCTTGGATGTAGGATTTCCCTCCCTTTGTAGAAACCTGTTGAATGGATACATTTGGTCTAGGATGTCCTAATTGTTTTGTTGTCAATTTATCTTCATTAGTACGCCGACTAAAAAGGAGTTTCTGTCAAAGAGCGAATCGAGTTACTGGACAGAGCAGCCATCTTGACAGAATATGCCTCCGTCGAAGCTGTATGACGTTCGTATAGGCTTTTACGTCCACTACTTATGACAAGACATGGAGGGGCGAGCCCTCCCGGAAGCCATAGAGAATGCATTGAGAGCTCTGTTTTGTGAAAAAAATGGATTTAACATGGGAGTCAATGGGAGAGGTCTGGGGCGATTTTCATTTCGCCCCAAATCGCCCCAGAAGGGGCGGGGCCATTTAAAGCACGACTTTAGGCTGACTGAACGACTGTTACCTGATTCGACAATGACATACAGAGGCAGATCAGACGGTCTAGTGGTAGAATCCGACAGAAAAAAAATTATAATGTCATTATAATGTCATTTGCGCGACTTACAAGGATATTGCGTTTATACATCAGGAGGTTTTTTTTTTTTTTTTTCCTAGGCCAGTGGTTCTCAAAGGGTGGGGCGAACACTCTCCAGAGGGGGCGCGATGTCACAGACGGAGAAAGAAAAAACGACCGCCAACCTGTCACTGGTTAGTGAAAGCTCCCTCAGTGGCGAAATGCAAGGGGCTGGACTGACCCAAACAAATCAAATACTGTTTTGCTCCTGATCCATCAAACAAAACGGAGTCTTATCATTTCAACGGGAGTTGCGCCTAAGCTTCCGAGTATATAAAAAAAAAGCAGGCATGGTAAGCGCTCACCCTGAGACGACACTCTGCAGAGATTGTTCAATTTCTCTTGTTTCCTCTATAATTCAGATATTCATTGCTTTATAAACAGTCTTTTAAAATACACTCCAGTAGGTCTATTCGTAGCCTATTCTAAGGAGTAATTTGCTCCACAGTCTTTTGAAAAAGCTTGTAGCCCCGAGAGCTAGTCTAGCTCGCTACCTTCTTCCAACTGCAACTAGCCCTTTTCTCCTTAACACCTACCTGTACATTTTTTGATCATCCACCGTGTTGCAACAAATAAAACACCAGCACTTGAATACTATTTTGTGCTGTCCCTGTCTACATTGTGTACAGTTCGTTTTGTTAGGAATCATTGCCTAGCACAGCCTTATCCATTATTCGTGTGCAAGTCGTTCACAACCACACATAAGAACACGACGTTGAAATTAGAACTTTATTAACTTCACACACACTGTATCAGCAAACAAACACAACTATGGACAAGTTTCTGATTCGTAAAAGTCAGAAAGAGAAGCCTGTAGACTTCTTTAAACATAAACGTGATGGCCTCCAGCAACAACGAACCACCATCTCCAAGCAGTGTCTGGAGGCATGTTATGTAGTTGCTCTCAGAATTACTGCTTGGCAAACCCCATACAATTGCCGAAACACTGATTTTGCCGGCCGCGCAAGACGTGTAGAATAATGATAGGTATTGTATTGCGCTGAGTTGAGCCCCTATGTCAAATGACACTGTATCACGCCGAATATCAGAAATCAGTTTGGGTCCTATTTCAAAGAGGACTACCGTTCATTCGCCTGAGTTCGGGATCCATTTCTCTGATCAGCAGACGAGCTGTCAATAGACATGAAAGAGCAGCTGAAGAGTGACAGTAGACTTAAGTATCTCCCCTCTTTCGTCATTCTGGGTAGCAATGATCAGCTTTGCGACATAGCCTTAAAAATGCTCCTCCTTTTCGCGTCGACATATTTGTGCGAGGCAGGCTTTTCAAGACTGACTGCGCTCAAAACTAAATACCATAACCGCGCACAGGTCGAAGATGACCTGAGGATATGTTTGTCAAACATTGCCCCAAGATTTGAGGACCTTTGCAGTGCAAAGCAGGCTCATATCTCACATTGACAGACCTGTAGGATTTGTTTTGTAAAGATCACAAGAGGCCCATAATAATAACAGTATCCTAATGATATCAATAATAACACTTATTATTATTATGATAATAATAATACAATAATAATAATTGGTCGATAATCATTAATTATAATAATAATAACATAATGATGGTGATAATAATGAATAGCGTACTAATAGGCCTACTATTACTGATAACAATAATAACAATAATATTAATAATAATAATAATAAATAGTTATAATAATTGTCTGTATGGGCCTAACAATAACAATAGCCTAACCTTGACATGTCAGGCCTATCAATAACAATATGCTATCTATCTATATATGGTGGTGTAGTTGAGGGCCGTGGCAGCGGGCCGCGCGGGGGGGAGGGGGTGGGGGGGGGGGCCCAACTACCCCTAACCAGATTTGGGGGGGCCCAGCTTGCAGGCAGTGCGTCGCCCCAATCGCCCTTATGGACGAGCCGCCCCTGACTACAACTAATCCTTACTACTACTACTATTGCTACTAGTGCTACTACTACTAATGCTAATATTATTGTGACTACTGCTGCTACTACTGCTGCTTTTGCTAATATTTTTGCTCCTACTGCTGCTCCTACTGCTGCTCCTACTGCTGCTGCAGCTCCTACTGCTGCTCCTACTAGTGCTCCTACTGCTACTGCTTTTTCTACTTTTACTGCTAATTCTACTGCTTCTCCTGCTGCTGCCCCTACTGCTCCTCCTACTGCTCCTACTGCTGCTCCTACTGCTGCTACTACTATTACTGCTTCTACTGCTGATTCTTCTGCTCTCCTACTGTTGCTCCTACTTTTTTCTTTTCCTATTCCTCCTCCTTTTGCCCTTCCCCCTGCTCCTCTTCCTTGTGCTCCTAATGCTGCTTCTATCGTTGCTCCTACTTCTCTTGCTGCTCCTCCTACAGCTCCTCCTGCTGCTGCTACTTCTCCTACTTCTCCTATTGCCACTCCTACTGCTGTCACTGCTCCTACTTTTCCTCTTCCCGCCCCTCCTCCTTCTCCTTCCGCTGCACCTAATGTTGCTCCTACTTCTCCTACTGCTCCTATTGCCGCTCCTACTGCCGCTCCTGTTTCTCTTGCTGCTCCTGTTTCTCCTACTGCACATACTTCTGTCGCTGCTCCTACTTCTCCACCTCCTGCTCCACCTCCCTTTGCTCCTACTGCTGCTCCTACTTCTCCTACTACTCCAACTTCTACTAATGGTCCTACTGCTGCTCTTATTGCTGCTCCTATTTCTCCTACTCCTCTTCCTGTTTCTCCTCCCTCTGCTCTTACTGCCACCCCTAATGTTGCTCCTACTTCTCCTACTGCTCCTATTGCCGCTCCTACTGCTGCTCCTGTTTCTCCTATTGCTCCTACTGCTCCTTCTCCTACTGTTAATGCTGCTCCTACTGCTGCTGCTAATGCTGCTACTAATACTGCTACTACTGCTGCTCCTACTGCTGCTGCTACTGCTTCTCCTATTGCTCCTCTTGCTGCTCCTACTGCTGCTCCCACTGCTGCTCCTACTGCTGCTGCTACTGCTGCTCCTACTGCTCCTACTGCTGCTGCACCTACTGCTGCTCCTACTGCTGCACCAACTGCTGCTGCTACTGCTACTGCTCCTATTTTTTGTTTTTTTTTGTTTCTTCCTGTCTCTAACTTCATCTCTGCCTCCGCCTTTCTACTCTCATTTTTGACCTCACGCCCTGCCTTCTGTTTCTCCTCCTTTTCTCTTATTTTTCTCTGCGCCTCCTTGTACATCTCACTGGTGTAGTTTGCTCCCCCATTCTCCTCCACCATGGCCTCAATTTTCTCCTGTAGCTCTCTGACCTGAATGCTGCTGTTACTCTTATTGTTGAAGACGTGATATTTACCCCCACAATGTTCAGTAAGAGATAAGAGAGCAGGACTTTCGCTCAGAAAATCCTCCACTGGTTTCCCCTCCAGCACATCCCCATGAGTGAGGAGCACTATAGTGTACTTCAGGGCCCCCTCACCAAAGTTCTCCTGGATCCACTTCACAGCATTCCTCTCCTCCTCTGTGAACCTGACACCTAATCTGATCACCATCAGGAAGGCATGAGGCCCAGGGAGAGACATCTCAACACACTTCTCCATCTCACCCTTCAGCTCTTCTGTAGGCTTTTCTGTATCAAACAATCCTGCTATATCAATCACTGTAATTTCTCTACGATCCACTACAGTATATTGATTACTGCAGGTTTCAGTCACAGATTCAGATGAGAAATCTTTCCTCCCCAGGATGGTGTTTGCTGAGGCTCTCTTTCCAGAACCAGTTTTCCCCAGCAGCACGACCCTTAGAGGAGACACTGTGGAAGAAAAAAGTCGAAACTCTTGAACAGTGTGAAATGAGCAGTAATTGTAGAAAAAGACAGGATCTATATCTACATGATCTCCTCCACATAAGTAATCAACACAAGAGGGTATTGGGTTACAGGGTAACAACATTTATTCTGTTTAGGAATGTATGGAGATGCTGTCATGATGAACACTACTCATGGTATAGTCTAATTTAATTTGGAATGGGCTGAAGGCAATGGAACAGGCTTGGTAATATAATTAGTTATGATTGTATTGTCATCTCCTTCATGTGCACATGATGCTTGATCCCAAGTGTCTTAGCCTGGGAATGATATAATATAACACTGTATTTTGATATGGGATAGCATTACAGATATACATTTTTCACAAAACCATGTTACTGCAATACAACTGCAATGCCTTTTGTCCACAAGAAAAATGGACATTAACTCTTAACTCTTAAGATTAAGATAAAAGCTATTCTGTCAATGTAATAGATGTCTTAGGCCAACATATTTATTGAAAGTTAAGCCAATGCACCAAAAGCCATATATTACAATTTTTCACACCTTATGCACACAACATATATTATTAACATACTAAACATCAAACAACCCTCAAGACAAATCCCTTCTCCCTCCCCCGTGGCAGGGGGATACATACTGCTCCTCAGTGGCGTGCACTTAAGCAATAAGGTACGAGAGGCAGTACTGTATCGTCAATAATGTACTGATCAAGGGTGTTGTTAGGCCCGACGCGTAGCAGTATTGCTTTCATAATACGGTTGCCAGCGACATTATAAATAGTAAGTAAATAGTAAGCTGCCTTTCAGCACAAAATAGTTGTAGCCACCAAACATTGTGTATCGCATTTCAGTAGCCTAGAGAAAATAGTCCCCGTATGTGTGGCTGTTGCTATGCAACAGACAAACAGCATTGGGAACATCACGTTTGTTAGCCTAGCACCAAAAGTTTGTTGATGATTAGCTAGGAGATCGACATTAAACATCCCAGGTCTCCTTGCTAGATCTCACACCATCTCATTCATTCACATTGCTCATTTTACACGAAACATATTTGGTAACTGTCAAGTCAAGCTTGAAATGGAAACTAACGGTCGCGCAAAATCTACTGTTATTTTGTGTGCACACTGATATGGAACGCTCAGGTAAATGTAAACAGGTGTACAGTACATTATGGCTCAATACAGTACACCCCGTGACTCACTCTCAACCAATCAAAATGCTTGATTTCATATACCTCTATTATAATTCTGCATATGACCAGCAGGACGGGAGTGATGAATGAGGAAGTATGAGTAACAGTATGTGTGAAGTAACCAGGGTTTTATATGGGAACAGGGAGTAAATGGGACATGAAATAATGGACTACATGACATGACATACATTCTCTCTCCCGCTCTTTTGGGGCAACACAAGTCAGGCTCCCTTCTGGCAAGAGTGTGAAGCGGAGAGAAGGGGGGATTTCACTTTTGACTTTTACAGTCTTTAACGTTTTTTTTACGTTTTTGGTGTTACATCACACACATAGTTCACTTTCTAAGACACAGTGATCAGGCCTTGAACACTCGCCGAAAGACACTGCCCTTCAAAATGCAAGACAGATACACCCGTTCAGAAGGAGGACATTGGTTGTGATGTATGTGTGTTCCTGTGACAGGACTTCAACAGGAGGCTGGCTACGGTCAAACTGGGTCAAGGGTCAAGTTTGTTTTTCAATACTTTCTATACTTCTTACATTGCCCACTATAAAATATTGTGTATGATGTGTTTCCATACTGGACACTTTGAAATGCTGTTTAGGTAATACACTGGACTGTAAACCATATGTGCTGCAGTACTGTTACAGCCCTGGCCTAGTGTAACGGAGTTGAAAATCCATTTATATCCATAATTCTGCAGTTGTAAATAATGTTGGTGTTTTGAAGCCACCTTTGGAGCTGTGGTGTACTGCAGGTCTGCAGTTTATATGTGTGTACTGTTGCCGTTACTAGACAGAAAAAGTTTGCCTGTCAACGGTAGGTCCACTGTACAAAATGACCCTCACGATTTATAAACTTCCAGATTCATAAATGCAATGAATGTCGACAGCTTCGACATATTACATGTAGTTTATAAGATAAGTATGTATTGTGTTGTTTGTAAAGAAGTTTTATCAATGGGTAGAAAGTTTGATCATATTTGTATATCACGAGGTTCATCATTATACACACTGAGTAGCTAGCTAGTTCGCTGGGAATTTCCCATTCCTCACGTTCCGTTAGCTAGCATGCTGCCATACTGAACCCGATGTATTTTGTCATTTGATTTTACTGGTGCAGATGCTGAGTATACCAGATGCTGAGTATGAAGTTTGTGCATGAACAGGTATGTTGCTGTTGCAATAGTGTGTTATATGTGTGAAATATGTGCATTGTTGTTTAAATTGTTCGTGCACTGTTTTACTTGTGTGTGATTAATGTGTTGTTTAAATGAGACAGAAAAAGTTTGCCTGTCAACGATGCTGAGTATACCAACTGTGCTGTGCACAGGAATAAAAGAACTAAGCAGTTGCAGTGTTCGTCAGTCCTCAGTTTGACCACCGTCACACTAGCATTTATGTGTTGACTACTGATATACATTTCAGATTGCTGTAATCACCTTTTTCAGGCAAACTATTTTTATATAGTTTGTAAATTCTAGCACTGAAAATGTAATAAAGGCAATACTGTGTTTTTGAAAATGGGAAAAAGTACTGAAACTACTCTATTTGTGTGTGTATATATTTGGTCTCTTGAAACCGGTTTTGTCAGAATTCTCTGTGAAGTGCACTATAACACCGTACTACAAAATGATTTAGCCTAACAAAGACAGGAGTGTTTTAGAGTTATCACACTAGTGTGCACTTAGTGATTGATTAGTGATCTAACCTTATGAATAGTTAAGTTTACCATCTGACACAAAAGGTGCATTTTCAAAAGGGATTAGTGAGTTTTGAAGGAGATTTGTGGTGTTTTGCATTGTACGTGTTCAGTTTTGTGAATTGTGTGTAGAGTTTTGAAAAAAATGAGACTCACTGTGGTTTAGGCCATGGAGTTAGTTCTGGTGATAATTTTGTATTGTTAGCCTGAAGGTATCCATTGTCGGGGTGACGATGAAAGAGTGTGGGGGTTAAATGGAGCAGGACTGGTTATTTTGACATCACGGCTTGTTTACATTTCCCCACCCTGTCTACTGTATATGTAGATAATTGGCACTCCATTAGTCTGCCCAGACCCTAAAACCTTGTGTATTAATAAGCATAAAAAAATTGACTTTTGTTTTCTAAACAAAGTTTGGGAGGAGCCCATGGGGATGACTGACAGCTGTCATCCTGCTTCTAAGATATGTAAAGGTGCCTTACCTCTCTCTACGTCACACGCTCTGGCATATCCAAGTATCCCACCTCCTTCCCTTTCCCCTCCATTTCACTAGTCGCTCTAAGCTCACATTAACCACTCAGCATTGAGAGGTAAATGAGGGTAAAATGATAGTGCCCCATCTTTGACATGAGCCAATATTGAGCTCTAAGCTCACATTAACCCTTATCCATACAGTGTGTCAGCAGTCAATGCTCACATGATCTCTGCAATAGGCATCCCAGGGCCACAACCAGCTACCAAGCCAAACATGATTATTATCAGCGCTCTAAATCAAGCATCCTGATGGCCGAACTAGTGAACCACATCAATTTCTGGTCATTGCCACTGTAATCTAAGCAGCAACTACATTAACTCCAGCTATGAAAGCATGCTGCTTTGTAAGAGTAACTTGCCTGATTGCAGCTCCTTCTCCAGCTCCTTCAGCGCCTTCTCCAGGTCCGAGGCCAACTGGTTTTGGTCCATCCTCCTCAAGATCTTCGACACGATGCAGCCGCTCTCACAGTAGACCTGGACTATCAAGTCCACTGTTTCACCTACGTTAGCGTTCTCCAACTTCTGCTCGGATATTTTGCCAAGTCTTTCAAGTTTGAGCTTGAACATTTTGAAGTCGCTCAGGTCAAGACCCTGCAGTGTTTTTATGAAGATATCTGTGATTTCGCTCATTGTGGAGGTTCGTTCAGCAGCCCGACTAGACGGAAGCAAACAAACACAGAGTAAGACATTATTTGATCAGCATTTGTGTGCTGCATCCATCAGTTGCAATAGAACATTGATTATAAATAATCAGGCATAAATAAAATCATATGAGATTGTGCTCATTGGATGTTGGTTCAGCGGTCAATGATTAGGTGGAAGTAAACAAACTAACAAACAAACCAAACAATAGTGTGAGTTGTATTAGTAAGATGATATTGCTAAGATCAAAGCATAGCATGTCAGAAGCATCAGTTGCAATAGAAAACGATCAAATATAAACACTTACAAAAAAGGTCTTCCAGTTAGTTTATGTCTTCACAACAGAAGTAAAAGTTCACATCATTATTACATGCATATTATGTGCATGTAGACTGTGTTATATAATATTGTCAAATTGGTGCTTAAAATACAAAATACCTTTCAGTTGTGGGTCAAAAATCCAAAATAAAGACAAAAAGTTATCATTTTTCTTTGACCGCATGAACTTGCTATTTTGTGTTGATCATGGATTTATCTGTAACATGTTTAGTTATTGGCCAGGACAAGGCAGATATGTCTGATTTCCGTTGGCTGCGTCAACGTTAGTTGAAGTTAATGGAGTCCCAATTCACCAGAAACTGTAATTGCATATTGCATTTATTTGTAAAAAACAAATGACAGCAAGCTACTCTGGTTAAATGAAAAAAAAACATTGAAAACGTCTTAGCTCTTTGTTGTCTGTTATAAGTTCTTCTAGACATGCAGCTTCAGTATCCACGCGGACCAAAGCTCTTTCAGATAAATTAGTTTGTCATACATATCTTCACTCCCAACGTTTATAATATCTAAATTTCAATTATGTTTTCATCTGGTAAACAACTGAGTAATTCAGTGTGAGAAGCAGGAGCAGTCACGCTTAGACTGGCTGATGTTAGACCAGAAGCCGCAAGTGAAACTAATTCTGATCGGCCATAGCAGCCACGGTCACACACACACACAATTATAGGAGGAGGAGGTGCCTTTAAAACAGCTTGCTCAGCACACACACACCGAGACGCTCCATGGACCACCTCCGTTGCTGCACGGAAAGAAAGCAATATACTTCAGATCTACACATCCAGCCTCCTTACTTTTGTTTATCAGTTAGAGACTAAAGTGTTATTTCGGACCCAACAATAGCCAAAATGACGTGTCCTTTACACGGCATTGATGATAGAAGTCATTCCACTTTGCAGAACACGTCAACCGAGAAGCCAAGCCAAGGTGGTTTCAGGCTGTAAGCGTTGCATATAGCCAAGTAAATTCTTTCAATTTCGAAATTCTTTCACTGTTGATTTTG
This sequence comes from Clupea harengus, assembly GCF_900700415.2. Lineage (NCBI taxonomy): Eukaryota > Metazoa > Chordata > Actinopteri > Clupeiformes > Clupeidae > Clupea > Clupea harengus. Next base: position 2,868 of record NW_024879795.1, on the reverse strand, counting down.
GTTGACTAGAATCCTAGGAACTCAATGCTGTTGAAATTAAAAGATTTGATAGTTTTGAAATTCATAACAGTAATTATATTTAGGCCTGGACATGGACATTGGGACAGAATGCTTCTTTTGTTTTGTAGCCTAGATGAATTCTACACGACACGTGATTTTCAATGACTGAAACTTCAAAATGTTTCACACGTATATGCAACGCCATACTTGATGCTTTTGTTATCACGAGTGCCTCCTTGTGTTGCCTATAAATGACCTGATTTGTGATCTGTGTTGTCAACAAATTGTCTTTGAAATTAAGAAGGCAATTATATTGCAATGCCAAATAGGGAATACACCTCGCATGAGACTATTTGCATTACAGAATTATAAGACTAATAATCGTGAATAATTTCATCCACAGACACCTTTAATCTTTCAAATTCCTGGTTGACAGCTCTCTTGTTGCAAAGCACTTCTATGGCCTAATGACATCATATAAAACACTTGTCTGTGTTTAGAGCCATAATCCCACATGTATTCCCTCATTACCTGGTAATACTGGTTACCTGAAAGATCAAATACAATAGATGGCGTTTGGAGTCTAATCGTTACAAGATACAATAGATACAATAACCCAGAGATACATACTGTAACGAAGAAGGCAACTTCTAGCTCTCCCTTTGGCTTCTTTGCCTTTTATTAACGGTCCAGGTTAGTCAAAAGATTTTTATGCTGTGTTTGTTAATGATTAACAGCAGTTACCTCACTGTGACAGCACTCACAGATAACTTCTATAGCCTAATGGCATCATATAAAACACCTGTCTGCATTCCCTTATTACCTGCAGGTAAGGTGTATCATGTATAGCATGTAAGTAACTTCATGGCAGAAAGTATGCATATCTCTGTCCCACAAAAGGTTTTGATACAGCTTGCAAACTCCAATCGCTCACATCAAAATCACATAAAAAATGCACCTTATGGTTCAGCATATGAATTCAGAGTAATATCCACATGCATAAACAGTAGAAGAGGCCGTGTCTAAAACATGTGTCTCAGTTGCTGTGCTGACAGCACACAGATTAAGGTATGACAGCTGTCGGTTTCCTGTGGTGAGAGTAGACCAGGGGCCCCACTCAGCCAAGGCCCTTGACATCATTTCTACATGCATTTAACATCAGCCATTTTGCAAGCTTGAGCACTAACAGGAAAACTGAAGAAGCATTACACAAAATGGTGGTCAAAAACCCTCTATTGTTTTTTTTTGCCAGGGTAGACTACACCAAACATGAACACATCCCACACAGACCCAGCCTGCACTAACTCATTCTGGGGCCACAGGACCCCCTTCCAGAAATAAGAATTTACTGGCAAGTTAATTATCCAATGTGGGTAACTGTACACCCTGTGGGCAACACTGGATTAACTGGTGCAGACAAAAAAAGGCCCATCTGTACGTCTAAAAGGGGTCAGTTCCCTTATGGGATCCAAAGTGTGGATCCCCTGTGGTTTCACTTTTCAGCCCAGTACAGGTTACACTGATGCCCAAAATGGGAACTACTGCTAATATGGTCATACTGCAAAGCAAAAGTAAGTGGAGCTGTTGTAGTTCCACAGTTTGTCTGTATGTATGATTATGTCTGCATAATAATTTCCATACTATTGGAATAATAAGCATGATATTTTGTTGTTTGAAATGCTACATTCATAGCACATACATATTCATATACAAAGAGAGGGAAAGAATATCTCTTACCATCAGATTCATTTTCTTGCCTGTTATACTTTATCCTGAGCAGCGTGTTTTATTTAAGATGGACATACTTATTTCAACACCAATTGTTGTGTCAGAGAGAAGAAAGCCTCCTGATGACTTATAGAGATCTCATGAATAATTAAAATCCTGTTTGAATTCTCATTTCAGAGGTTATTTAAAGACTAAATATCCAGTATGTGTGTAAAACTCACCTCTTTCAGCAACCACCAGTTTTAGTCCAAAATGAGCAGAAATTAACTTTTTGTTCAGGACAGTGGAGATAAAGTTTGTGTTCATTAAGTACAACTGTCACATACAAACTACACACCACTGTTAAAAAGAAGTTCTTGTAGAACATAAACCCCACAGCAACTCCTTTGTCTCTCATACACAGAACTGACCAATCAGATCATCCTCTGAATGAAATAAACCAATCACCTCATCACTGCCTCAGAGGAGGTCTCAGTACAGGCTCCATCTCAGAACACATGTGTGGTCGTGGCTTCCCCACGTAACTTCCTGTTGATGTGCTCTGCACAGAGACATACGTGATGAATGACACGTTCACTCTGCTTGACAGAGAAAGAAACGCTAAACTGAAAGCCACACACAGGCCTATTGGGAGTAACGGTTCTGTCTGCAACACCTTTTCAGACAGCGGCAGTGGCATACATCCCCTAAATGGCCTCCTGCCTGTTTCTTTGAAGTCACATGACCTCCCTGCACTGAGCAGCTGAAACAGAAGTGAGATGGACCCCTCAGATCAAGGACTAGGAGAAAGTGTCTGACAACAAATGCAGTTCAGATTCTCAAAGACTGTTCAATTCAATTCAATTCAGTTCTATTCTAATTTTTTTTTATATCAATTGAAATTGTCTCAAGGCACTTTATGGAGCCCAGAGCCTGAGCCCCTTACAGCAAGCACTAAGGCGACTGGGGCAAGTGAAAACACCTTTTTATCAGGCAGAAACCTTGTGCTGAACCTACCTGAAAAATGACAATGACTCACCTGACAGTTATTTAATTATCAAATTGTTTACATTTTTAAAGGATGGGTCACATTCATACCCCAGTCTGTTGTTATTTTATTAATGTGAACAAAAACCTGAACGCATTCGGTATTCACCCCCA
>NW_024879794.1:10000-71419 GCF_900700415.2 Clupea harengus | reverse complement strand
TAATGTGCAGACTGCATAATTCAGATCAGCAGGGTTGTAGTGTTAGTCTTTTAAGACTAATTATCATCATAACACTGATTTAAATAAATCCTAGTAGCCACATTAATTCAAAGACTACTGGGGGATCTCAGTACTGTGAATACTTCTAAAATCATTCAATCATTCTTTAAACTCAAAGTACCACAGCCCTGCAGATTTAGCAGGACCGTGCTAGATGATATTTTTCTATTTAGTAAGAACACTTCTTTCCAAATGCTCACTTACATGGCAGTACATTGCTGTTCTGGTTCTTTGATTTGTTCTCCAATGCACTGGCAGTGGCTGTAGACTGGGCCGTACCAACTAGCTTCAGATCCTTTTCAGAAGAGGATAAAAAGTCCTTTATTATTACAATTCCCTCAGAAGAAACTTAATAGAAGAAAGAAACTATTTGCTTTGAAATCAGAATTGTTCTAAAAGTTAAGGTTTTATTTAGGTCAGTGCTCCACAGAGGACTGTTGAAACTTTGATGTTAGTTTGACTTTACCTCAAACTCCTCTGCAAAGCCACATTTGGTGTTGGCAGATTGCTTCTTGTAGTGTGCGTCAAACTCCTCAACCAGCAAAGGCACACTACTGTTTAACGAGACAGATAGAAGGGCTCATTATGTGTCTTATGATATGCTTGTGTGTATAGTTGTATATCTGTGTTGTGACATCATGTGTTTTGACAGCATATATATATATATATATATATAGTACTGGGAGGTAAAATGTGAAGAGATGGGGACTCACGTTTTTGCTCTGTAACAAACCAAAAGACAAGAATGAGTGTTATCTCTTCAGCAGCTCAACAGAAGGCATTCTTTGAAAATGTTGTCAATTATCTATCAACCGTGGAAATTTAACAATCACCTGATGGTATTAATTGGAATGTCAGAAGCAGGTCTTCTGGAAGCTTTCCTGGATAAAATGGAAAAAAATAGAAAATGAACAAGAAAGCTCTTTTCTCAGAATCCTTCACCTGCTCCAGAAGGTTGAGCAGATGATAGGATTATCAGAAGCGTAGGTGTAGGACTACTCACCTCTTCAAGAAGATGAAGACAGCTATAGCAATGCATAGACAGACGGTCAAGATCCCACAGGTGGCTCCAACAGCCGTGGTGATGACCACTGGGGGCAAAGGTCATTGTTAGGGAGACTATACATCATACACAGAGAATAAGGATAAATATAATGCCTGAAAAAGAGGTTTAGGACATACGTGGGTCTTGTTTAAGATATACAGTCTTGTAAAATCCGGATATGGAGCAAATGGAGCCATGAATGTCCACATGTTTATCTGTTTTCATCTGCAGGGCAGTACAGGTGACAATTGCAAAACTAACAAGAAATAATGGACAAATGAAATTAGAAGAAAGAGTAGAGAAAGAAAGACAACAGATAGATTAAGACAGAATAATAAGTAAGAAAGGAACAGGATCTCTACTATCATCATTGCTAATTCCATCTATAACTCGCTCAGCCACTTCAATACCTGTATGTTTTAGTAGGGGTCAGAGGGCCATTTCTGTATGCTTCCCGCAAAGGGCTGTCTTTTCCCACAATTATAGAGATCTTGTCCATTTTAATTTCATTTTTCTTTAAAACGGCAAGGTAGTTTAAATCCTGATGTTTCTGCCAATCATCATAAGAGTTAACTAAATCATCTTTCTTGAAAGTGGGGTTTTCACCTGTACAAAAGAGTGACAAATTACAGAAAGTAAATATTTATACTTGCACCTTGCTTGAACTTATAATATTAATATAAACATGTCATGGGAGTTAATATGCCTTATCAAAAGTTGTCATTAGAGTTGGTGCCCAGTCAGGAAAGCTCTCAAAATGGTTGATGTTTACTTACAATCATGTCATAAAATAATTCAGTTACAGGTAAAAGAAACATACCACTGTTGCTGCTGTCATGATGACAAACTAAACCATGACCTCTTTAAATCAAAGTTATGTCTCTCTTATGATTAGTGTTCAAGTGTGTTAATAGCACAGGCATCACATGCTGTAGGCTGAGAAAACAAACACATACTCTGCGACACCAGGACACCGTATTCCAGAATAGGTCCATTTGAAGAATTCAGGAAAATGGGATCAAGAATCAGCTCAACTTCATTGTGGGAAGGTGGGCGAATTTCTACCTTTTCATTGTCAGACACAACAGGTGGTACTAGGGAAGGGGAGAGGTGTATAAGGTAATTATTTAAATTTCACTTGTTAGCACTTATTAGCTCTTTAATATCTTATCTTCCTTCATAACTCACTACTTCCACCAGTCAACAGTTTAACCAAAAACAGGCCTAACTCTTCCTCTCTTGTCCAACACTGAGTGGCATCATCCAAATACAAATAAGTAATTACTGATTGAGTTAATGTAAAAAATGCATTCTACCTGTGACTCCTGTTTTGCAAGTCGTGGTAATCATGCCCGATTTCCCACATCCAACTGTCCAAATAGTCACACTGTATTCTGTGCTGTATGTAAGATCACTCTCTATGCGGTAGACACATGTTTCATTGCAAGTTTTCTCTTCTCCAAGATGGACATTGACTTCAGCATTGGTCTTGGCTTTGATTTTGAATCCAGAGTTGTGTCCTTTAGGGTTTTTCCACTCCAATTCAAGTACAGGTGTATGGTTTTTACCAACACATTTAAGTTGGTCCTCTGTGAGTCCACTAGTATCTTTGAACAGAAAAAAAATGTATACCAGTATATAAAAGGAATTCATGTAAATCACAATTTAGCATAAGCCATATTTGCTAATCCATGTTACACTACACATTCTGCAGTGTGTTTGAAGTACTCCCATGTGGTACCCTTCAAGGTGTGCCAGCTTTATCAATCACATTGAAAACACAGAGAACTACTCTGTCCAGAACACACACATACATCTCTGACCAGCTATCACCCCAGTTCTGCTGTGAAACTGGAAAGTGAATAACTGATTCATACAACCTCATGTGTATTGGGTGTCTCATGTAACACCTCAGACTAAGAGCCTTTCGGTCAAGACTTGAGAGAAATTTGAGCTCACCAGTGCATGCGGAATTGTTCACCGGTGATCCATCAGTGCCATCAGAAGTAAATGTGGTGACAGTGATGTTGTAACGGGCTCCTGGTATCAGCTGCTTGAACTCCAATTTCAAGTCATTTGTAACATCGGTGAGGTTAATATTGTCAAGTTCATTTGTCAAGTTCACTTGATAGTAGTATCCATCTTTATAGTCAGGTGGAGGAGCCCATTTCCATCTCATGTATGTTTCTTTTACAATATCAACTTCTAAAGATTTGACACTCTCAGGTCCTGCATGAAGACGGAAAAAGTATTACTTAAGAATGTGTAATGTATTAAAGGTCCACAGTCCATGATTCCGGTTGTTTGAGCACAACAGCCAATAAAATTACACCCCTCCCTTCACTTTGTTTACAGAGTAAACACCTGGAGGACTGGGAGGGGAAATTTGATGAATTTGATGAATTTGACAAAAACTGTATTGCACTAGAAGAATTAAGTCCCCACTATTCAGTGTATATGAATAGTAATGCTATTAATTAAGGATCCTTTCATGCTTTGCTCAGAAGAAAACGCATGTTTAGTGCAGATAAGTCAGCAGTAGAGTCCTTTGTCAGTGCACACTAACTATACACCCTGGCTTACTGCACTTACTTGTTGTGACATGTTCACTGCAAACAGATTCACTCTGGAGGCCAAGTGGTCCAGTTGTTCTCAAACAGATGACATGTGGTGTTCCTGATGGAAGGTTTGTCAGGTTCTGGTATGAGGCTTTGGTACTATAGTCTGCAGTCCCTGATGAACTACTAATGATCACGGTGTAGTTAAAACCATCTGAGTCATCCATGAAGAAGGCAGGGGCCCACTCAACAAAAATGGATTTTGTAGTCTTTTTCTTGATAAAAATATCTCTTGGAGGGTTAGGATCTGGAAAAAGAGAAGATTCAAATCCAGCCATCATTTCCTTTGATTAGTACTCAACACTGATAACTGATGGATTTCTCTGATATATTTGGTGACAATGTGCCATATAAGCTGTTTGTGTATGTTTTCATGTGGTTTCCAACCCAAAGCAGAAAACTATCATATTGTATCGTCCAGATGTGTTTATCAGTCCTACATGACCAAAAAAAGGAATTGTAAATGTTCTTGTTACTCTGAAAGTTGGGTGACTACGGTGAAACTCCAATCATGTGGAGTTTGTGGAAGAAACAACTTGTTACAGGAAGAACTTGATTAATTACTGAATCCTGATGTTATCAGACAGATGCCATATTTTCTGATACACACATCTTTGTATTGAGAGTGAGTTTTCAGATAATCACACGTTGCATTGGTAGTGACTTCAGATTCTTCACTAAAGGGCCCACTCTTTGTTGTGACAGTGGCTGTGTATTTCTTCCCAGCTGACAGGTCTTTAAACTCATAGGAGTTGATACTTGAGTTCAGCAGAGGGCTCCTGGTGCTGCTACTGCTGCTGTTCAGGAGAACCTCAAACGACTCCACATTTCCATTAGGACGACTCCAACTCACTGTGATGGAGCTATTGGACTGGTTTAAGATGACTGGCCACACAGTCTCTGGTCCTACGTGACAGGAAATACAAAACATCCAAACAGAATTACTCTGGAGGTCAGTTAGCCATATATAGCTGAATGAACCACCTCCTCTAACAGAGACAAGAAAGTTAGAGGAATGTGGATCGAATTCTAGGTGGAACATACAGTTTCAGACTCTCTAAAGGAAGGGATGAGAGACAGAAATCTTACTGGTATAACTGAAGATTGACACTTTCTCTCCTTCTACAGCATCTGCAGTTTGGACGTAAATGCTAAATATACAGTTGGTTCCTGGAGTGAGATTAGTTATGGTGATATTCTCATCTGTAGTATTGGAGAATCGAGATGTGTATCCTGAGGTCTGGACTCGATACTTGTAAGTGTCCTTGTATTCATCTGGTTGGTCCCACTTTAGCTTCATTGCTGTGGTGTTTAAAGGCTCAGCCCTCAAATTACTGATGGGGTATGGCTCTACAAATAGAAGAAGCATTCTGTAAAATCTCACATTCTACTATAAAGTATGATGATGGTATAAGCAGACTAATATCATCAGGAAATCGGTTATAGTATATACTTCATTTACATTCAAATGAAGGAGATGTTTTCAAAAAGCCTCTATCAACGACGTAATCTGGGTCTAGTGTATATTAATCTGAACAACATACTGTACATGTGTCGAAACTTCTCAGTGGTTAACAAATAGGGAAAATGGGATCCCAGAATTTGTCACTGACTTATAATTTCTTCGGCTAATACTTTAGACTTTTATGGTCGATGAACAAAAAAAACATTTGTCATTGAGACCTGACAAACACCATGACTCTCTATACTTACTTGTAGTGATATTTTCACTGCAAACAGATTCACTCTGAAGGCCAAGTGGTCCAGTTGTTCTCACACAGATGACATGTGGTGTTCCTGATGTAAGGTTTGTCAGTGTCTGGTATAAGGCTTTGGTACTATAATCTGTAGTCCCTGATGAACTACTGATGTTTATTGTGTAGTTAAAACCATCTGAGTTGTCCATGAAGAGGGCTGGAGTCCACTCAATAAAAATGGAGTTTGTAGTCGCATCCTTTATGGTGATATCCCCTGGAGGATTGGGATCGGAAAAAGTCATTTGTGTGATCAAATCTCCTTCTAATATGTAAAAACTACTTCTTCACCAATAAAACTAAAACATGTTTATACTCACATGTAGCAGTTGTATTTACTTCAGATTCTTCACTAAAGGGCCCACTCTTTGTTGTGACAGTGGCTGTGTATATCTTCCCAGCTGAACTCATAGGAGTTGATACTTGAGTTCAGCGAAAGGCTCCTGGTGCTGCTACTGCTGCTGTTCAGGAGAACCTCAAACGACTCCACATTTCCATTAGGACGACTCCAACTCACTGTGATGGAGTTGTTGGTGGACTGGTTTAAGACGACTGGCCACACAGACTCTGGTCCTTGGTGACAGAAATATAGGCATAAGGCATTAGGCAACTAACTAGACAAACTGATGAGTCCAGGCTGTAACACATAGGGCTGAACGATTTGGGGAAATAATCTAATTGCGATTTTTTTCCCCCCCAATATTGCAATATGCAATTTTTTTATTTTATCCTATTTTTTTTCCCAACAAATCGTAATGAATGATTTCAATATGTGTTAAATAGTGTAAAATATTATTTCCCACAATTTAAATTTTTCTTTAACTGCTCATTACAGAATCAAGAACAACAAAGTAACATTTAAGTAATCTAAACAAAGTCATTGTAAGAATAAACACAAGGCATGCACTTTTTAAACACTGTGTGCAAAATTTACCATCTTAAGAAAAAAAAAATATATAATTTGAATAGTTTTTAATCGCGAACATTGCGGTTAGAAAATCGCGTTCTATCATATCGCGATTAAATCGCAAATGCAATTAATTGTACAGCCCTAGTAACACATGGTGTGAACCGTGCCTATGCATATCAGCAGAGGCCGTCATGGTCAAGGGTGGGTATGGCAGTTTCTACTATAAGGACCCCCTGCCTCCCTACGCTCAAGTTGAGAGCAACCAAATCTGCTGTCTAGAGTTCAGTCATGATTAGTGTTTAGCCTTTTGACTTCATTATGTTCTTGAACGACTTCTTGTTTCTTTCTGTTGACTCCTTAGATTGCCAGTGGAGCAGGCCCTCTGCATTGCATCTATTTCTAAGTTCAGTCTTTGCCTGGACCAAGTCTGTGCTGTTAAGGGATTGTTAGAGTAAACTGACTGATTTTGATTTCATGGTCTATGGTCTGTCTGTACATGTGCTCCCTATAACTGTATGAGATTTCTGGGTTGGCAACACTACATGGGTTGTGTCCTAAGATTGACAAACGTATTCATAATTTAGATTAGAGTTTAGAGTAAAAGTTTAGTTACTTACTGGTATAACGGGAGATATTGAGTTCCTCTCCCTTTGTCCCATTCATAACCTCAACATAGATGCTGAATGTGCAGCTGGTTCCTGGAGGCAGGATGGATATGATGATCTTCTCCTCGCTTGTTGAGGCATCACGGCTTGGAGATGTGCATCCAGAGATCTGGACTTGGTAACGGTAAGTACTCTGGTAGTCCTCTGGTTGGTCCCACTTTAGCTCTATTGCTGTGGTGTTTAGAGTCTCAGCAGTCAAATTCCTGAGGGGATGTGGCTCTGTAACCAGAAGAGGCATCACATACATCTGAGATGTGACTAAAAGATTAAAACTATAAACATATTCACTGTTTTTAATAAACAAATTATAAAAACATGTTACTGGCCTTACGTTTGGAGGTATGACAAAACACTAAACAAACAAATGCTCCTCTTAGTTATGAATTAGTAATGCATACGTTTACACACTTGGTATCCTTACTACCATATTTCAATTTCTCCTTCACAACTCCCTATGCACTTTGATATCCTATCATTTAACATTAAACAGAGCTGTGTGGCACCATTCTAACAGTTGGATGAATCACATCCTCCCCAGTGCTCTTACCTGTCGTCTTGGGGATTGGGGTGGTGGTCATGACGGTGCTGTGGGTGCTCCAGTTTGGGTTGGTCAGATCTAAAGTGGAACACTCTTAGTAACTCTGAAAATAACATTTGACATAGTAGTGCACTGTGCAGAAACACAGCTTCACCACTAACCCAGTAGAGGTCAGCATTTGACTTAGGAATCAAAAGTGTTGCTCATTACTATGGAAATGAAGCAGAGATAAACATTAAACAACAATAGCTAAATCATTACGATCTTATCATAAATTAATCTCTCCACTGTGAAGAAAAGGCAGAGGCTGGTACTGATGGCAGAGAACTACACTGAACCCTCAGATTGTAAACATCTGGTAACTATGTGGCTACTGTCACTCCACTCTCTGAGTCTTTTAAGACTCCTCTATAGAACAATGTTTTGTTGGCATTGTTGTTTTTGATGGTTACCCCTGTATTGAGTATTTATCTACTGAGCTGACAGAAGTGCGGACATACTCCCACTCAACCAGTGGCTGGCAGAGCACTGTGCTCCTGACTCCTTACCTGTAGAGGAGTTAGTCACAGTTTCCGACGTGTTCATTGTGGTTGGTGCTGATGTGGGGGTGCTGACTGATGAAAAAGAATGTATGATTACAACAAATAGGAAACCCTATCATGATCCTTATTACCTGTCTTAGATTAAGGTGTTTTTCATATACTTTCAACTCATATGAATTCCTCCCCCACAAGAATGTATCTCATTCTCGCCACCTTCATTAACACACAAATGGTCTGGTAAACCAGACCACAGACACACCCATTATGCTAAATTGTGTATTCTATTGACTATAACTAAAATGTAACTTGTATGATGAGTGTGTTGTCTTGGAGAAAGGACATCGTAGAGACACCGTGGTGAGAGAACGGAGCAAGGAGCATTGAGGAGAGCTTTCAGCCTTCGCATTGCAGCCTTTGCAGCCTTTGAAGACAAGGCCAATAAAGAAGATAAACTACACTATGGACCATATGGACCATATCTCCTAATCTCTCCTTCTCTCTCTCCATCATAGCATGTTGTGTGTGCTCGAGGTCTGTTACGGAGAATGAATCGACACCCTACCCATTAGAACTGCATTCCCTCGCTAAAATCACGCAACCGCAACTAACGCCAGAGCTAAAATAGAGGTCTGTTACATTATAGTATAACAGTGGTGTTTTCATGGGAAATCTGTTAGCATTTCTTCCCAGCCCAACGATATCTTTCACCTGTAAAGGGGTTAGTTAGAGTTTCAGACGTGTTCAGTGTGGTTGGTGCTGATGTGGGGATGCTGATTGAAGAAAAAGAATGTATGATTACAACAAATAGGAAACCCTGTCATGACCTTATTACTACACATCAGTACTTTATAATAATTATGTCTTCTTCTCATTGATTAACATTTGAACATTACATATAGTGAACATGTGAGTTTTGTTGCTTCATCAGAGGTCTCTTTGAGTCAGATAAATACCTACCATCACTCTGGGCCTTTGAGATCTGAGAAAGACAAAACAACAAATCTGAATAAAGCACATACGGAATATACTGGCCCTTCTCCCTTTATCATGTTCTGCTTCAGTCCTCTAGCCTGTTAATGCAGAAGCACTGTTCTAGAGCTGATAACATCGTTATTAAGGGTATGTACTACGTTTTCATGTGTAGTGCCCACAAACAGTTGACCTTTCAGTAACAGTTGACAAAAGTTGTTCTGGTAGTCCTGGTAGGCCTATAAGCAAGAATGCTAGAAAGCCTGCTCGCTAGCTGAGCTGCTAGCAGCTGAACCCTGATAGCCAAGCCTCCTTCCTGTTGCATCTTTCTCATTCTTAGTTGCATATTTTGTTTTGTTATTTTACAATCTCTGTTGTAGTTGTTCAGTTATGCTTACTCGGTAATCTATAGTTTTATTTTTGCTGGATTGCTGGGTTGTTTGTGTAATATATGGATTTGGAAAGGTTTTTGGGTATATTTTGGAGAGGCTATAGACCATCATATATATTCTCACAAGAAAATACAATATATTACACTGAAATTAATTCAGAATGGTTTTCTGTAGTACAGAAGGCAAGACAAAAGTTTGAATGCTTGATATACAGTGATGGTATTGTGCACTTGGAGACGTCAAAAGACACTATATGGAAACTGATGTGTAGTGGTGTAACACTTGTCTATCTGCTTTAATTATTTTACACACACTGTCAAGGTGTTGTTGCATCAGGAAAATGTTAGTTTCCTTGGACATTCAAAATCCAGTTCTACACTGAAACTTAAAAAAAAAGTTTTCTGACAAATCATTTACTTTTGCTGCTAATAATAATAATAATTGTCAGGTTTTAATGGCACACACGACACACTGCAACACACACGTGCATTTATGGAGGCGACACAGGACACACACACACACACACGCAGGCCTGAGGTCGCGGTGAATTTATTCTTTGCCTTTATCCCATCCTGGACCGCCGGGGGGACCAAGTGAACCATCCGTCTTGGTCAGGGACGGACAGGAGTGTTCTGTTCTTTTTGCATGTTTTTTCTGTTGGGGTTCTTAGTGGAGGAAACCCCTTGTGAACACGGGCATGCAAACTCCACACAGAAAGGCCCGGGAGATAGCCCACCTGAGCACTGAAGGTCCGGGGGGGACCTGCCCCCCAGAGCCAACAGCCCCCAAATGGGGTGGCTTTAAGCCATGAATGGTTATTATGCAATGTGTAGAACCACAGATATTCAAGTTTTAAATTAAACAGTGAAAAATAGGCGAAAATTGTACAAATAAATACCCCTCTGCACGATCCGCTAGAGGACAATATTAGCTTAGTCAACATACATACTTCCTTCTACTCTTCAATCATTAATATAGATGATCATTTACTCATTCCTCTCCAAAACAGCTGTGTATTCCAAACTCTCTAGTTTATTCTGACATACTGGATCCATCCATCATGTTATTCATTAATTATGAAACCAATTATTGTTGTTATCAACGATTCACTTAGAATAGCTTGCATTTTATCCCATTTGTTAGTTGTTTTGGTCTGTATATGAATACACTTCAAAGTAAATGTATTTGGGTTTCCCTTTATACTTTCTATGTTTTGGTTTGCATATTTACCATTTCCTGCAAGTGGATATTCTTTATAGAGACAATTCGTCAAAGTAAACCAAATTAATATTAATGTTTAGAAAAAGTCAAACTAAAATGATTCCTGGATTATATGATATGATATGAATCCACATACACACACCCACATACATTTTGTTTTTGCCTACAGGTAAAAAAAGGTGCATGAAGTGACAAGTGTTTGTTTGTGTGTGTGTGTGTGTGTGTGTGTGTGTGTGTGTGAGAGAGAGAGAGAGAGAGAGAGAGAGAGAAAGAGAGAGAAAGAGAGAGAGAGAGAGGGAAAGATTAATAATTTTTTGGTGTGTGTGAATATGGAGTTATTAGTATGTGTTTGTAAAAGGAATACTGCATATCATGTATCTATACTGTACCTATCCTGAGACATGGGTTCAATACCCAGGGAGCACACATACTGATGAATATATGTCTGTACGGTTATGTAAGTCATTTTGGATAAACACATCAGCTAAATATAGCATCAGCTGAATGTGAATGTAAATACAGGGTGATCTCTCACACAGATAAGTACAGTAGGTCTACCACCTGTTTGAGTTGCTAATGTGAGTGTTAATGTGTATGTGAATTGCTAACTACACCCTGAGAGGTTTCCCACCTACAGTATCTCTCTTTTCATTGTTTTGTTTCCTGCTAAGAAAAGCAGATACTTCAACCATCAGAGCAGAAACACATTGTATCCCAAGGTCGCTAAATCTAAGTTGAGTCAGCCATGAACAGCTGAAAACTGCTGTAGTCAGTATTCCCCTCTAACTGATAATTTGGGGATTGTGTTTTCCCTAAGGTATTTACTTCACCTTCTTAGATTATCCACTCAACAATTCTTTGTGATGATTTCTTCTTAAAAATGTAAAGGTTTAATAGCTAATGTGAACTTAATCACAATCCCTTTTGAATTAATCCATCATTATCCACTTTGAAATATTACAGATGAAATTCCATACATTTTTCCACATGAGATTAGACTAATGGAAGACTGAATGATGAACTGAAAAATTATGTTTAATGAGTAATGATGTTAAACCAAACAACAAATACACTGACTAATCCGTGGACATTTTTTATGTAAGGGTCATTTCAAGGTTAATTACTTCATAATAAAAGCAAGACGGTGTCACTATTTTTTTTACTTGTGCTTGCTAAATGAATATGTACATTTACTTATATCTTGTCCAAATATCAAAATTAAAAATAATGAAAGACCAAACTGTGTTGAAACTCTATTATAGCAGATAAGGCACTGAATTTGTCTAATTTCAGAGTTTAACCTAAAGGACTAAACCGAAAAGCAGGAAGAACAACCTTCCACAATGGTGACTCTATTACTCCCCAGGGCTTTCACTAGGGACCTTGTCAAACATACTCATCTGTTTGTACCGTATACTTCAGGTAAAGTTTGGAACTGAATTCCCTGTAATTGCAAGAGCAGTAAATTAAGTGAGTATAGTTCAGTAGGGAAATTATGGCTGATAGCCAAAACTATTTCTTAAATAGAGGTAACTTTTCAGTACATTAATATGGTTTTATGTAGTGTGATAATATTTTCAGATTAGGGGATGGGAATAATGCCAGTTAAATCCACCAACAGTAAACTGTAATGCTGGTATAGGATTAAATAATCCAGCTGAAGCTGTGTGTGATCACTGCATACAGCGTCATGAGTAATTATCACATTTGAATAAACATTGGCTACTGAGCCTTTAACTCTAACTAGTAACTTTTCACTGCACACACATTGTATTTTCTGTACATCGATTATAATAATATTCAAAGTTATTCAACAACCAGGAAATGTCCTACCCCCACTAATCTTTCAAATCAAGCTTTCTGCAAACTATTTTGACTTTATGCAAACAGTAGTTTTTGGCTATGTGTGCGTCACATAGGTGTACATTGGAATTATTTTACAGAGTCTCTCCTATTATTGCCTAATGGACTGTATAAGGAGCAACCACCTTCTGTGAGCCCTGTGCACACGATTAGAATGTAACTGCAAAATGGGGTGTGTTGGAAAGTTAATCTGTATTCAGCATGTTAAAGTATGCACTATGTAACAATTCTACCTTAAATAAACACTGCTGTCTGGTCCTTTTTGTCTGTGCATGCGCAACTAGGATCGGGTAGCGATTTCGATTCAGAGCTAGCCATCTTTCTGCTGGATTAGTAAGTAGTTTATTTGCTGTCCTGCTTTGTCTTGTCTTGCACTTGCTTGATGTTTGACTGTGTTAGCAAAGTTATTGACTCGCTAGTTTGTCATAAACGAGGAAAGCAAATTTCAACAGGTTTCGCCACTAGGGGGAGCTCCAAGCCAAAAACGACATAGTGCTGCTTTAAAGGAAATACTGTTTACTTGTTTCCTGGTCCAGGGATCTGACCATCAGAATTCCCGTGGCAAATATTGAATTAAATATTAACCTAAATTTTAAGTATGACATGAAATATGACATTCAAAACAATCCTGCCTGCCTTGTGACAAGTTTAGGCTGCATCACTACCCCACCCCACCACACCGGAGCCCTGCTCGGATAGCAACCGATCCGACAGGTCGGACTGAACAAAACACATACCTGGCTTTTTCAGCTTGGCCAATTGTTCACATCCCTCAAAATGTATAGAGGCTACTTCACAGACTTGGTGCGCATGGGGCGCTGTTGGCTCTGGGGGGCAGGTCCTCCCCAGAGTGCACAGTGCTCAAGTGGGCTATCTCCCGGGCCTTTCTGTGTGGAGTTTGCATGTTCTCCCCGTGTTCACAAGGGGTTTCCTCCGCTAATAACCCCAACAGAAAAACATGCAAAAAGAACAGAACAATCCTGTCCGTCCCTGACCGAGACGGACGGTTCACTTGGTCCCCGGGCGCTGAGAAGCTGCCCACTGCTCCTGGAGGATCCTGGAGGAGGGACGATCCGGGATGGGTTAAAGGCAGAGCAAAAATTCACGGCGACCTCAGGCCTGCGTGCGTGTGTGCGTGTGTAGTGTGTCCTGGTCGCCTCCATATATATATATAACACGTGTGTGTTGCTGTCAGTTGTTCGTGCAATAAAAAAACTGACTGCAGTCAGCCTTGTTTGTTTGTTTTGTGTTCATGAACAAGGACTCATTCACTTCCCTCCTAATATAGGTTTTGTTTCAAAATCCCCATTGAAATGTTCCTTGTGTGCCATTGCACCCTTTTTGTAACTCACCTAACTTCCTTATATTCCATCCTCATCCCTGATTCCAAAGCTCATGAGCTGCACAGCTTGTCTGCTGGGTCACAGAATCTGTCTTGACCATTACCGTGATCCTTTTGGTGGCAGCGCCATGCCATTTACCTTGCTATTTATTAAGGGTGTCTTTCAATCAGGTCGTTTCTCACTGAGATGCTCCATTTCTCATTAGGACTGATTTTTATCTTAAAGCTTTTTGTTTTCCATAGGTACCAAAACTTGTGTCTTATTTCTCTCTCTCTCTGATCCTGATCATTGCTGAGTTAAAGCTCAAAGTTGGTGATAAAAAGTGCATGTATGTGTAATAGCATAGTCAAGATGAACATGTTTTGGATAAAGAGAAATTTATTTGAGATGATGCCCCGTAAAATATTTTCAAAAGAATTTATTTGAAGAATTTTAGCTTTTTTCACGTGGTCCACTTCAAAAATAGTTGAAGTAGTACTGTTTTTAAGACTTCAAAGCCTTATTTACCAACTTTCCAATGCATTGCGGCCATGCACAAAACTACTTTCTGGTCAAAGTTTTATCAATTTCAGTAATAAAATGTAAATTATCACTCCTTTTCGTGTGGCATGCTGTTTCTAAAAACGCAAACCCAGGCAACAAAGATACCCACGCAGTATACGTGGCCTAATAACATCTTACCTTGATGGAGAAGCAGGTGTATATCAGGGTCCAATGCCCGATGCGTGTGAGGAGCTGCTGTAAGTTCATGTTGGATGTTGGCTGGATAGTTGACTAATGCTACCAGTGCTCCTACTCAGTGGATTTTTAAATTACCTTTATCACAGAAATGACAAATTTTGGAAATTGTTCATCAACAACAATTTTAAAATAAAACACTAATAGCAGCTGACGCATGTGATAACCCGCTGTGGGAAAGTTTTGTCTTCCTACTGTTGGAAGGCACGGTGTCCACGACTAAGCGTCTCTTCTGAGATTCCTCAGCATGCCCTTGTGACGCCTACAACGCAGCTCATTCTCATTACACTTGTTCATTTATTCATTGCAAATTGCTTCATGTACTTACACTGAATATCCACAGAGTGGCAGGCATTGCTTGTTGATGTCTCCGTGAATTGAGACCTGTATTGTAAAGCCTCTTGAAAACCCAAATGGTTATGGTGGAAGAATCTTTATTAAGTAATATTTAAGTGATTGTTCTGAATGAATCATCCAGGGAAAATACCCATGTGTATGGAAGATGTTAGCAATGACAGTGAGATGATAAGAGGTACTGTCAAATTAGGCCTAATCTCATTAAAAGGTAACATTAAGAATGTTTTCATCCATTTCATTTCATCTTTTTTATATTATCTTTGTGTAAGACCTGATGAAACAAAACAGTGATTATTGTGTGTATATATTTGTATATTTGTTGTGTCTATATCAATACAATACATGTTGTCTCACAGAGCACAGTTTTGTGGTTTGCAACCCACCCATTTTTAAATCTATCAATAAAAGCCAATTGACCTCTCACTTTGTCCATATGGTTGCTATATTAGTAAGACTATCTCAATCAGAAAATGTTCTCATTTTACAGTACAACCTACAGTCCTTACTGCTATTCTGCTGCCACCCAGGCTGAGAGTGAACAAGCCTCTGTGGTGGCTTAAAAGTGCAAAACAAACTCCTGATTTTCCAGGGCACACTACTTATTGGTATGAAAGAAAGTTTTCAGAAGAGTCTCAGTTAAGAGTCACAGTGACAGGTAACAATTTTCTACATACTTAATATAGTTCATCCCTGCCACTCTCACCAGCTTTATTGAGATTGACACCATCCATCCTAACTTCAGATGACTGAGAATGGAGCCAAATGGAATTCCTGATCCCAGTTACACAGTTTATAGGCTATAGTTGGGTGAACTTATTTTCACAGCTGGTCACAAAACACTCATCTTAAATGTCACACATAACAGTCAATTTGAATTTTCCTCTTTTGATTTGGGTGATTGGGAAAAACTCACCTGCTTTTGTCAGCCTATTGGGTTGGTGTTTCCAGCTTGCTGTGAAATTGTGTGCTGTGCCTGTTTGATTTGCTGTGTTTGTGAAATGTATCTTCCTTTTATATTCACTGTTCACCGTGATCTTCCATTTACGTGCACCATGAATCGCATAGAACACTATTCTCCACACAGACTTCCCATTGGGGCTCACAGATCACTCCATTGCTTTCACCTGGACTAATTAACCGGACACTTGTTTATCAACCTATCTGCGGGAGCGAGGGGCAAAGAGGGGAGTACAAAAAGAGGAAGCAACTGATGTACGAGAGGCCCGGCGGGGACAGCGAAACCGTGACGAACAAACGAACGGACGGACGGACGGACAGACGGACGGACGGACGGACGGAAGGACGGAAGGAAGGAAGGAAGGAAGGTAGGAAGGAATTGGGCTGCAACGGATGGAAGCAGCCCAGAACACGCTATCGTCACGGAGAGCTGCCGTTGTTAGGTGATCGATACTCACACTTCCTAAACTAAGGAACGGTTGCTGATTTCCACTTCCGGATTGGAACTACACCAACTGATCGGTACGACGAGAAGCCAACGTGAATTATGACTCAACGCTCCCAATATGCTGCCTAAAGGAAAGTAAAACATCTCCTCCAATCCTATTGTGTTGCATATTAAACCGACTGAGTTGTAATTGTTCCTTTTGTGTTGGCGTTGGTGGCTGTGCTGGGAGGCCGTGACTGACGTCACTGGGGAATTCCAGGGAAGCCCTTCGTCGGAAGGGGGCATCGGCCACGACGTCACTCCAAGCCCTCTGCAGGCTACACTGGACAGATCACGGCTGGATTTACCACAAACGGACCCCAGCTGCCGGACAGCTTGTGACTGGACTTTCCTTGTGGACATTTACTTTGTTTTAAAAGACTGCTTTTAAAACATAAATTATCTTTAACATGTTCTAACAAATAAAACTATTTTTATAATTCAATACTGTTGGTACTTCTGTGTCCTGGGCATTCTTACAATTAAGGAGGGGTCATACGGCTGACACTTTCAGGACTACATGCTTGTGTCACACCAGAGTCAAGGCAAACCCAGGCTGCTGGATTGTTAACCCAGTGCTTAGTCTACTGAGTAATGGAGGACTCAAGTTCAGAGACATCAACGACTTGGTATTTTTATTTTCAAAATAAAGAATTAATCAAAAGCTCAGAAGATCCAGTCAAACACAAAAAGCATCTCAAGAACACAGGGCAGATGATTCCAGGGAACTCAAAACAAAACAGACAAATCAAGTAACAGTGGAGAGAACAGCTGGAGTTAGCGTGTAGTTCCCTTTTTGGCCTTGCCTGTGTTTTTTGGATGTGTTCATGGGCTTTACTGCTGACCCTTTGCTGCTAAGTCCAGGGTCAGCAGCAAAGTCCAATCCAGGAGACGGCAAACAAACCAGAAGAAGAAATCCAAGAACACATTCAAAAAACACAGGCAAGGCCAAAGAGGTAGCTACATGCCAACTCCAGCACACTATATGACAAGATCACAGGAACACAAAGACTCAGCGAAGACATCCGTAAAAGACCAGGTGTAAATACACAGGATAAGTAGTCACTTGATACACCTTCACACCTGAAATGTACATAATATGAAGGACATCAGTTATTGGACTGTAATATTTTTAGGTTTTGGTCAGATCAAGCTGTAATTTTAGGAAGATATGGCTGATTGAGTATGTTTTGTTTTGTAGTTGAAAAGTTTTTATAGATATCTAAACTTAGCTCATTAGATTAGAGAAATTATACAAGATGTATGTGCATAATTAACACCATAACTAGGATAAATTGCAATTTTTGATACATAAATACCATTGAATAATGAAAGAAAATTGTGCTCTATATCCTTACTATTAGTTTTAAAATGAGATATCACATATTAACATATGTGACAAAGTGTTCTTACGCTGTTGTCGCTGTTTTAATTAAAAGCGCCCCAAATCGATCATTTTCGGGGCTGGCACCGAAGGGTTCATAACAGGTGAGTGCAGGAATTTACGGCAAATTGCTGCAGGTGAAGGTTTGTATGTGCATATGTGTGTGTGTGTGTGTGTGTGTGTGTGTGTCGTTAATTAGTGTTATTAATAATAAACTTTATTTGTATAGCATATTAAAGGTGCAGTCCTTGATTATAACCCATCACAGTTAATTTACTGAATTATCCTCATGTTCCTGCCCGTAGAAAAACCCATAGAAACCCACGCATCGCAACACATAGACGTTGATGAACACATACATCACTTTACCATTCTCAGGCTCCGGGGATTCAAAGATCGCCTGCCTGTAGAACACCATGTAAGAAACTAGGTTTGGCCACATCTAACATATAGAATCTAATGAAAGTGTGGTGAGAACTCCAGCTTTACAAATTTCTTCCACTGAGACTCCTTTCAATAAGGCCCAGGAAGAAGAGACCCCCCGCGTAGAGTGCGTATGCAACTTCTCCGGGGGATCTAAGGACAAACTCGTATATGACAACACGATAGCCTCTACTATCCAACGGGAGAGGCTCGGTTTTGACAGAGGTCTGCCCTTTGCTCGTGCACCAAAGCACACAAACAGCTGATCCGATTGTCTGAATGCCCCAGTGCGCTCTACATAACAGCGAAGAGCGCCGCCACAGAGGCCCCCATGACCCTCCCCAGGGCCTGTGAGGTGATGCGGAGAGACAGGTCTGTCGCCCTATGGAGCCCCACCACTGTCTCGTGCCAACTTCCCAGCGACGCGGCCAACTCCGTCAGGAGTTTGGCTTGGTAGCGCTGTAGGAGCGCTGCGGTGTTCGTGGAACACGCAGCCTGCCCAGCAGCCAAATAAGCCTCCTCGGCCAGAGCCGCCTGGTGTCTGACCACTCGCGTGGGCAGAAAGGGGTGTCTGGCCGAGGCGCATTGTGGGAGAGGCGGGCGAGAGGCAGCCCGCTACCGTGTCCTCCACCGGTGGAAAGGAGAGGTAGCCGCTCTCCTTGGCTTGGTCGAGGTGGAGGTTTGCAGCAAAGCCCGGCACCGGGGCACGTCCAGAGTAGGGAGTGGCCCACGTGGTCGTGAGCTCCCAATGCACCTCTGCAAAGAAGGGGATGGGGGCTGCTACGGATGGAACAGCATAGAACTCCCCGTCCAGCAGCGAAGCCTGCACGCTGGGAGGGGGAGGGAGAGAGAGACCGAGGCGGCTAGCCGCTCTCAGCGCCACCTCGTGGAGCTGCTGGCCCAAGGTCCTGGATGTAGCCGGGGGAGAGGCTGCCCGCGGCTTCACATCCATTCCCAGTTGCATCTCTTCCTCGTCCGAGACGTGCTCGTCCGAGAAGTCGAGCAGACCCTCGCTATCCAGGCCGAAGTCCAGCTCTGGCACGGGCTGGTCCTCACACCCAGGGGGTAGCTCCACCGCCTCGTGGTCCGCGGCCACCAGGCTAGCAGGTGAGGTAGACGGGGAGAGGCTAGCGGGTGCGGCTGCAGCTATACAGCGGTTGCCTGACACCACGCTGCCCGGGGCCGAAGGGACGCACAGCCCTACCGGGGGAATCTCCCCGGACGGTGCTGGCGTCACCTTCTTGGCGTCTGAGCGTTCCCAGTACGCTAGACGCTTGGTCTGCCTGGCATGGCAGTATCATCCACAGCCTGGGAAAGAAAAAAACAACAGATACAGTGATTTTATTTCTTTACACATAATTATGAATTTACATACCACAGAATCATCAGGAGAGGCTGGGATGCCTGGCTGCAGCATGGTGGAAGCAGCAGGGAGGAGGCAGCAGGGTGGAGGGGTGCAGCAGGGTGGAGGGGTACAGCAGGCTGGAGGGGTACAGCAGGGTGGAGGCAGCAGGGAGGAGGGAGCAGGGTGGGTGGAGAGAGGTTCAGAGGAGGGACAAGGCTGGGAGGAAATAGAGAAGCTTGGGTTATCGAGGAGACTTAACACAGTAACATCAGGTGTTTGGTCTTCCTCAAACCCCTCATCTTCCTCCTCACCCTCATCCACATCCTCCAGCAAGCTCTCGGCCTCCTCTGAGTAAGGGGACACCTTCAGGGGCTCAGCAGGGTCAGGGGTCACCTTCAGGGGCTGTCCTGTGTGATTCAGCAGGGTCAGGGGTCACCTTCAGGGGCTGTCCTGTGTGACTCAGCAGGTAGTCAACAGCAAGCAGCTCTCCTATGAAAAGAACAGACACACACACATGCGCACGCACACACACACACACACACACGTTAGTAGTGCTATTCAAAGCATTGTATAGATACCGTTTAATTTTAATATCAGAGTTGTATCTGCATCATGTTATGGTGAATGATTCAGTGTGAACACATAGCATACCAGTGTATTTGTCTGTACTCACACCAGTGTATTTGGCAGGTGGCCGATAGCTTGGCACGAAAGCCCAGCCAAACACCTTCAGGTGGTTGGTGTTGACACAGTGGGCCAGGAGGAGTGCTAACTTCCGGCGCCAACGCGAGTGGCAGCCTTTCAGTAGTAGCTCCGTTGTCGCGTGTCTTTTTCACTTTTTTTAAGTTTGTTTGTCCTGTTTACACTTTGCTTTTCATAGGCACTGTGTAGATATATTTATATCCTATGGAAACACGCATTAATCGACTGCAACAGGGCAGTCAGAACTTTGTTTACTCGAGGGATCAGCTGATCGCACTGCAGGAATCATGCCGGCAAAGTTTACCCCATACCGGAGGAGCTGGTGAGACGCTACCGTGGAACCAGAGCTGGTGCGTTGGTGAAGGCTAGGCACCGGGAGAAGCGGTGGAGGTTCAAACCAGCTATTCCTTCGTGTGTGATGGGGAACGTAAACTCGCTGGCCAACAAGACAGATGAGCTGGCAGCCTTGGTGGCGAACGTGAAGCTGTACAGGGAGTGCAGCTTACTTTGCCTCACGGAAATCTGGCTAACCAGCAACATTCCGGACCTCAACGTGGAACTACCTGGCTTTACTACGGTGAGAGTGGACAGAGACCTTAAGCTAAGTGGCAAACGGAAAGGTGGGGGGCACTTTATGTCAACATTAGGTGGTGCAACCCAGGGCATGTGTTAAAGAGACCATCTGTTGCCCAGACATAGAAGTGTTAGCCGTTAGCCTCCGTCCGTATTACATGCCTAGGGAATTCTCGCACGCCATTGTTGTGTGTGTTTACATCCCTCCACGAGCTACGGTCGAAGTCGCGTGTGACACCATCTACTCCGTTATCGCTGGGCTCCAAACTAAACATCCTGAGGCCTTCAGTGCAATCTCGGGGGACTTTAATCATGTTACCCTGGACTCAACTCTGCCTGCTTTTCACCAGTTTGTCCTGCCCAACAAGAAAGAACAGGACAATTTACCTAATGTATGCTAACGTGAGGGATGCATACAAAGCCACACCACTTCCCCCCTTAGGGAAATCCGATCACAATCTGGTTTTCCTACAACCCAAATATACACCAAAAGTGCGCAGGCAACCAACCACCACGCGCTCCTTCAGGAAATGGTCTCCTCGACTGCTTCGAGTCAACTGACTGGAGTGTGCTGCAGGACTCTTTTGGAGAGGACATTGAAGGGGTCACACACTGCACTACTGACTACCTGAACTTCTGTATGGACATTGTCGCTCCCACTAAAACGGTGCGCTGCTTCCCTGACAACAAGCCCTGGATTACCTCTAATGTAAAGCATCTCCTCAACAGGAAAAAGAAAAGAGGGGGACCAGGAAGAGAGGAAACGCGTACAGGGAGAGCTGAAGACCATGCTGAGAGAGGCAAAGGACTCATACAGAAGGAAGGTGGAGCAGAAGCTGCAGGAGAACAATATGAGAGAGGTGTGGGATGGCATGAAAACCATTACAGGCTGCAAGAAGAGCAGCAGCACTGTAGAGGGGGATGTGGTGAGAGCAAACCAGTTTAACCAGTTTTACAACAGGTTTGACAACCCAGCTCCAGGTGTTAGTGACTGTCTAACACCTATTCCTGCATCCCCCCCATCAACTGCTGCTAACTGCTCACCTCACGCCACAACCACCCCACCCCTCCCCCCTGCTCTGATCACAGCTAGTGTGGCCCCACTCCCTCCAGCTTCAAGCCCTGTGCCACGCTCCACAGCTGCACCCACCCCCCCAGGCGACCACACAGAGCCCCCCCTCCCCCCCACCATCACGGCGGCTCAGGTCACAGGAGAGCTGAGGAGACTGCGCCCCAGAAAAGCAGCCGGCCCTGATGGAGTCTGTCCAAGACTCCTCAAAGCATGCGCTGAGGAACTGGGAGAGCCTCTGCAGCATCTCTTCAACCTGAGCCTCCAACTGGGGAAGGTCCCTGCACTGTGGAAGACATCCTGCCTCATCCCCATCCCGAAGAAGCTGCACCCCAGTGAGCTGAATGACTTCAGGCCAGTCGCTCTTACATCACAAATATCTAAGACCATGGAACGACTGCTACTTCACATCCTCAGACCCCAGGTACGCCATGCACTTGACCCGCTGCAGTTTGCCCACCAGGAGAAGGTGGGCGTGGAAGATGCCATCGTCTACCTTATGCACAGGGCTCACTCTTATCTGGACAAGGGGAAAGGTGCTGTGAGAATCAAGTTCTTTGATTTCTCCAGTGCCTTTAACACCATCCAGCCCCTCCGACTGAGTGACAAGCTTGTGCAGATGGGTGTGAACGTCCACCTGGTATCCTGGATCACCGACTACCTGACGGAGAGGCCACAGTTTATCAGGCTGAAAGACTGTGTATCTGAGACTGTGTTGTGCAGCACCGGCGCTCCACAGGGGACTTTGCTCTCACCTGTCCTGTTCACCCTGTACACATCAGACTTCACCTACAACACGGAGTCATGCCACATCCAGAAGTTCTCTGATGACTCTGCTGTTGTGGGATGTATTAGGGATGGACAGGAGGGTGAGTACAGGAGCCTGGTGGACAACTTTGTGCAGTGGTGCAGACACAACCACCTGCAGCTGAACACCTCTAAGACCAAGGAGATGGTGGTGGACTTTAGGAGGTCTCAGCCTCCTCTGCTACCAGTCTCCATCGAGGGGGTCAGTGTGGAGGTGGTCAACACGTACAAATACCTAGGAGTGCATCTGGACAATAAACTGGACTGGTCAGCCAACATTGATGCAATCTACAAGAAGGGTCAGAGCCGTCTCTACTTCCTGAGGAGATTGAGGTCCTTCAATGTCTGCAACAAACTCCTGCGCATGTTTTACCAGTCGGTGGTTGCCAGCATCCTCTTTTATGCTGTGGTGTGCTGGGGAGGCAGCATTAAGAAGAGGGATGCGGGGCAACTGGACAGGCTGGTGAGGAAGGCGGGAGCTGTTGTGGGCACCGAACTGGACTGCCTCACAACGGTGGCAGAGAGAAGGACCCTGAGTAGGTTGCTGACTATCTTGGACAATGTCCACCACCCACTACACAGTACTGTCAACAGACAGAAGAGCCTATTCAGTGGCAGACTCCTGTCACTGTCATGTTCATCGGACAGGCTGAGGAAGTCCTTTGTCCCTAGGGCCATTCAGCTTTTCAACGCCGCGCAGAAGGGGAGGGGGAGGGAGATGGACTTCTCTGCATGAGTCTACCTCAGTCTGCCCTCCCCTGCTCATCTCATCTCATCTCAGCCCCATGCACAGACTTTACCACCTACATATCCTGCACTATCACTTTGCTCTTTGCACTTTCCAAACACACACACACACACAAGCACAAGACCACTTTCTTGCACTACCCATCCTCACAAGCACAAGAACATTATATATTTTTTTGCACTCTCCACACCAGCAGCACAAGATCACTTTTCACTTTTCACTTTCCTCCTGGACACCGACACTGTCAAAATCATTGCACTCTGCACAATAGGGTCAGACCCTTTCATGTACCTGGAAACACTATGTTCTCCCTATGTGTATGTATATGTGATTTATGTATGTATGTCGGTGAGGTGTATAAGTGTATAAGTGTATTTGTGTATGTGTATAAGCAACTGGATGACCTAAATTTCCCTCGGGATTAATAAAGTATCCATCTATCTATCTATCTATCTATCTATCTATCTAACAGCTTGCTAGTCACTAATAGCATAATGAGGAGTGTTAACAGCTTGCTAGTCACTGCTAGCATAATGAGGAGTGCTAACAGCTTGCTAGTCACTGCTAGCATAATGAGGAGTGCTAACAGCTTGCTAGTCACTGCCGCAGTTCAGGCTTTCCAGGCTTTCCAGGAGGTACAACTGAAAATTAAGTTTGCACTGGTTCCTGGGAAAACAACAAAATATTTATAATATAGGTTTCAGTGTGAAAGTTCACTCCATGCTTGCTACTTTCACTGAGTTATTTTCTATGTGATAACTTATTTTGCTTTTGTAAGCCAATTACTTGAGCAAAGGAGTTGTCTGGTTTCCCATGAGAATTTAGATCTGGAGTGATGACTTCCCACCACTTAGTGACCTGTAGCGCTCTTCTGTCCACCTCCAAGATTATGAACAAAAGTTTAGCGATCCACGATGTTGTGTGCTAGAAAAGGCTTTCTTCAGCCACTTTCCATGGGGATGTAGCTCAGTGGGAGAGCGCATGCTTCGCATGTATGAGGTCCCGGGTTCAATCCCCGGCATCTCCAAAGTTGAACCTTTGAAGGGATGGCCTGCAGTTGATGATAAGTTCATCTCTCTTGGTTGCTATGTGTACCTCGTGGTGCAAAGGTTCCAAATCGGAAGGCTGTGTGTAAAACTCAT
The DNA here is from genome assembly GCF_900700415.2 of Clupea harengus. Classification (NCBI taxonomy): domain Eukaryota; kingdom Metazoa; phylum Chordata; class Actinopteri; order Clupeiformes; family Clupeidae; genus Clupea; species Clupea harengus. Next base: position 46,767 of record NW_024879794.1, on the reverse strand, counting down.
GTTGAGATCAAGGCATTTGTGATATATTCAGGCTTCTTCCTGAAAATGTTACACCTTTAAAGCGCTTTGACACCATGTGATTTTTTGGTTGTCAATACCAGGTCACAGAGCCCACACTCTGAGAGAGGATTTTTACTGGCAGCTGAGGAGCTCAAAGCCTGTGGTTGGCCGTGATCGTATAGAAGTTAGTACTCTGCGTTGTGGCCGCAGCAACCCCGGTTCGAATCCGGGTCACGGCATCATTTTCACACGGCTGGATCGTTGGCGTTAAGCCCGGCAAACTCTTGTGGCCCTGTGTCGGGAAACACGCTGACTGTCTGCCTGTGCCACCCCTTCCCTGCAGGGCCAGTGGCGCAATGGATAACGCGTCTGACTACGGATCAGAAGATTCTAGGTTTGACTCCTGGCTGACTCGGCGGCACGTTTTGACCATACGCTGGGAAGATCTCTACGCTCTGCTGTGGCCCTCGGTCCTTTCCCCGGGCAGTACATTTGCCGCCAACTTCGGTGGGCCTTGATGTTGTCTCTCATCGTCACGGCGTAGTAAGTTTCCAGCTGCCTGTTTCCAGCTGCCTGGCCTGTTCTTAATCTGTTGGACTCCTTTCAAGTGGCTTAAGACTGTGGCACTCAACTATGTGGACTGTGTCCCTCTTCAGAAGCTTTTCCCACCCTTCAGCATCTCGTTTGCGGAACGGATACTGCAGCCGAGGAGTCATCAAAGGAGCCGGTGTCAATACCAGGTCACAGAGCACACACTCTGAGAGAGGATTTTTACTGGCAGCTGAGGAGCTCAAAGCCTGTGGTTGGCCGTGATCGTATAGAGCAGGGGTTCTCAAACTTTTGCAAAGCTGGGCCCCCCCAAAGCTGGTTAGGGGTAGTTGGGGGGGGGTCTAAAGAGATAATTGGGAACCACACCCCTTTTGCTCATCAAAAGGGCCAGGGTTTGGAAGTGGGAGAGATTTTCTTCTGAACCAGTGCAATGTGCAAGGACCTAAGTCTTTCAGAGCTTTTTGTTGTTTGCTAAATTTAAAATGTATCTTACTTTTGTGACAGGTGGGAGGGGTTGCCCTTAGCAGTAGTATAGACAGTCACCTGATTGTGCCTGGCTCACGTGATGTGATGTTACACGGTAGCTCACAGTGCCCCGAACTTGGAACTTGTTTTAAATGCGATACACGCGGAACACGCAGCAAGTGTGATAAACGAGAACAATAAGCACATTACGGACCTACCTGTTTGTTGGAGTATAACGTCAGTAGGATCGTGGAGAAGTGTTGTCTCTAACAGGCGAACAGTTTTCATACCTACAATGCATTTGGAACACAGGGAATGGCGTCTTAACATTGAATGCGGGACCTGAGCATTTTTACGAGGAACCATATACAGTATAATCACTGTTTTTCCCATAGCTAATTGTGATTAGACAAGCATTTGTATTGAGCTACACTGAACTCCTAACTAACTCAGTGAGACAGCCTGTATACTGTGGTTGGCTTTTGAGATGTAAAACGTTGTTTGTGTCTTGGCGAGTTTTACTTTTTTTTCTTTCATTCCTTTAGGTCAGCCGTAGCTGGGGCTGTCTTAGAGGGAAATCCTTAGCCCCTTACTTCTTGTGTGTGCTGTGTGACGCCTGCCACTAGGGGCAGTAGTGGGTAGTTTGTGGTTTGGGGTGTAGTGCCTAGATTCCGTCGGCTCCTGCTGGTGTGTAGTGGATAGCCATTGTGACTTGCTGTTGGTTTGGCGTGTAGTGACATCAAGATTGGCTACTTGGTATAAATCCTTTAGTTAGTCTTACCTCTGGGTTGAGCTTTAGCCGCGGCTGACCTATACTCACTCTTGCCCTTAATGTCTGCCCTGAACTATATAATAGTCTATATATTTAATATTTCACTTAATACCTACTTCCCTACATGCCTATTAATGGTGGAGGGAGAGAGGTGCATGCTGGGGAAAGAGGAGCAGGCCTCAGTAACCAGCCACACCTAGATCATTGACTGTCATTAGCATTTTTCCAACCAACATCTTAATTCGGACATTTTGTGGGACTTTGCAGGTCAGCATAACAAAGTGCTGCAGGCATCCAAATACCTCCACCAAATAGCAGATTTGGTGGACGTTTACTTTGTCCAGATATACCTAGATACAACCACTTTTCACTCAGAATTGATTACAGTTTTCTCAAAGGTTTGAGTCCAAGAAACATTAGTTTCCTAGATACGTTAGTAGTATTACATTTTGCAAGTTGTATGGAAGAAGAAGAGCCTTTATTGTGAAAAAAGTGAAATACATAGCAATATGAATGAGACACAAGTGTTTTTTAATTCAAGTGTAGGTGTACATACAATGATGAGAAAAACTACATGAATAGTATATTTCAAGTGTCCTTAAAAAGTTCCCCTTTTGTAGTGTTACATGTTCTCAAAACTCTACTTTAAATATACAGAGTGTTATTGAAAATCCATATTCATAGTATATTAAATATTTACTCAAAATAGTTCCCCTTTTACCTAGTTAAGTACCCTTAACACAATAGAAGTTTTGCTTTTTCTACAGTTAAGATATAGCGCACACATAATGGCCCAAAATGAATACATGTACATGTATGAATACATTTTGTACATGTATAGTAACATTTAGCCTTGCTAGAATTCTATGATCTCCTTAGTTCCATGCTTCTTCAGTTGGCTCCTCAGCAGACACATCAGCCGGCTCCTCTTCAAACTCTGTCACTGCACACATATCAATGGCAGACAGTCACAGCATGTAATCATACCTTTAAATACATTAGCAGTATGGTGCTACTTTAACACTGTGCTAATTGTGTGTGCTGGATATTTGTAGCATTGCCACCATCCCCACGGCTAGGCACAATCGCAGTGGTGCATATGCCCTGGTGTATTGTGCTGTACAATTGCTCTAATCAGTTATTTTGCATTTATTTTTCTAAAGTGCTTTGAACAGGGGGTGATGTAAAGGTGCCTTACATAATTTACAAGAATAAAAGCGGAAGGTCATGGAGAATAAAAGGGGTCACAGGAACTGACCTGCAATGTCAGCATAAGTCTCCTCCAGAGTGACGGTCTCTGCAGCGCCATCGCGAGACTCAGCTGTGTCAAAGTCAGTTTCCTCTGCTCAAGCACCAATGCACAGTAGTTAACCAAAACGGTGATGATGACAATGATAACTGTGCTGAATATGTGTGCTGTGTATGTTGTTCATAATAACTTCACTATCCTTTACAGTGGGACACGTTCTAGACTGCCCAACTGTCCCACATGTCCCAGCAAATGTGGTCAATCGTGACAATGAAAGTTTACTTCATTTATTTATTTATTCAGTGCTTTTTAATCATAAGTATTCTTTCAAGGCACTTTATAGAATCTGAGAGCTAAGTTTTCCAGAAGGTCTAGCATTAATAGCAAGAAACAGCTCCCTCCTGAGGAGAGGACCCATAGGGCAATGCTGCCAACACAACTGGACACACAAGAAACCCACCTGCAGTTTCATCAAGTTCATCCTCAGCAGGAGCATCAGTCACTTCCTCTTCAAACTCAACAGGCTCTGAAAAGATATCAGTGCAAAACAGTCACACCTTGTAGTGACTATTCAGACTTACAAGCCAGGAGCGAAATTGTGGGTTTAGTGGGTGTGCAGATTATTTCAATCTTCGCAACCATCTCTAATTATATTGTGATGCAGGAAGTATTTAATGGTGTTCCAAATACACCAAACACACTTGGCTTGGCAATAGCCTACCTGGAGTGTCTGCAGGAGCTTCTTCCATTTCAGCTGCCTCGTCGTCAAAACCAAGGGCGTCGTCCATTTCTTCCTCCTGCTTCCCCACTGGCAACACACAGACAAGAACAAGCTTAGCACAGAAGAACTAAAAATAGCATACCCTGGTGACTGCAGTGTGATACACAGACCAGTGTTACTGGCACTTCTTCCTTGGAGGTTACAATCTGGTCCCTGCTACCAGGAGATCTTACCTGAAGAGTCAGAGGTAGCGTCTTCACTTTTGGTCAGGTCATCAGTCACGGTGTCTGTCATTTTAGACAGCCCTACATGATGGGAACCATCACAGCAAAACAGTCAAGGGATCCACTAAAATCAGCTAACTTGGCAACAGCTGAATAGAAAATCCTGTGTAGTGTTCTCATTAGAATATTGCATAGAAAACACAGTACAGTGTGATTTGGGGTTAATGAGCTGAAATTTTTAACGATACCTGGTGGCTGAGGAGCTCCATTAACCACACCTGTGGGAAATAGTGAAATGAAGTGTGCAACGAGAAATATTGTCCTCACTGCTAATTCCATATTTGCTGTCTGCAGAGCTCTGCTAGCAGTGACCTAAATCTAATACACACGTGATATGATATTGGCAGTAAGATCCCTTCAGAAGTGTTTCAGCAATGATAGTGATTGAGGTAACAGTGCTCAGGATAGACATAGTATTTGTGCTTATCATCCATTCCTGTATATAACATTACTTCACGGTCCGGAGACTCTCAGAATGTCACAAATTAGAATACAAAATGTTACTGTTACACAAAGTGCCTTTTTCAATTTTACCTGTTGCCAAGCTGAGGACAAACACGGCATAGAGGACGATGAGAAACCGCATGGCAAATTTGGGTAATTCTAAAACACACATATATGCACATACACACACACATATGCACGCACACGGACACACACACATACACACACACAGAGAGAGAGAGAGAGACAGACTATGAAACAGATTATGGAAGAGAGTGAGTGAGAGAGAGAGACAGACAGACTATGAAACATCAGCACTCGAAAAAGAGTGACTAGTGAGAGCGTTGACATAAGAAGCAGAGAATGGGAGTAAGTGCTCACCTACTAAGAGTTCTCTGTTCTCTCGGAGCTTCTAGAAAAGTCATGACAATGAGAAGCAACTGTGTGTTTTATAGCCATTTCCGACCAGTCGTAGATGAACCGAGTAAACAGGTTTATGTAAAAGATGAGAAGGGTGCATGGTCTCAGGACAACATTAAACACTGACCTTCATGTGACAGATCATCTTTCTACAGCAAGGAAAATGATCCCTGGTCAAATAGAAAGAGGGAGATGGAGAGGGACACTTCACCACACCTGGATACAATGCAACATCACGCCCAAAATATGAGCCTGTTCACACACATACACACACACACACACACACACACAATTTAATCTGCAATTGTATTTGGGAGAGCTAGTAAAAGCATAGTTCATGACAAAATGCATTTGCTCTGTATTTTGAGTGCGTCTTCATAGTAGGGCACTGGGCAAAGCACTAGTTCCATTCTGTGTGTGTGACTTCCAGCAAAGTCTATATTTTGGACTAAGAGTGACCAGCAAGAGGTTATCAGAGGAGTACTGTGTGTAGAGACTTAATGTAAGCTATTTCATAGGCTACAGTAGCCCACAGACTTGCATGGTCTAAAGACTAAAGTCCCAAAGAGAGTCTATATTTACTGATAAGCAACTATTTACACCAAATGCAACCCAACTATGCTTGATGCATGAATCTCGATGGAAACGTCATGAGAGCAATTAAATGGGAAGGCATTGCGTAGATTTAGATGGTATGCTCACATTTGCAATTTCTCCCAATACTCCTTTAATATGCAAATTAATGAATAACGTTGACGTTGTGTAGAAACTAGGCTATTTGTCTTGAAAACTAATCCTGTCCTCAAAATGACATACTGAGGCGTCATGATGCTGTAGTGCTTCTTTGCTGTTAAGCACTTTGAGCTGCATTGTTTTGTATGAAAGGTGCTATACAAATAAAGTTTATTATTATTATTATTATAATTATTATTATTATTATTATTATTATTAAATGTGAATTTGCGGTTGATAAGGACTCACCATCAAAGGCAAAAGGTAAAAATTTAAAACAAGTGCATTCCTTGGTTTTATGTCTTGAAGTGATCTTTCAAACAACTTGGCATCAAGGGCATTCATCCACTATTGAATGAATAAAAACACCTCACTGCAAACTAAAAGGGATGTTTTTGTACTTTTGAAAACATTTGGAAAAAAGATGAGTGAATGAATATAACCAGGTGTATATCTGTGTTCCACTAGGTGTATGCAATGGGAGGTGTGTCTGTGTGAAATGTTTGTCTTATCATCTCAATGGTGTTATATGTACAATTTTATGATCAGAGATCAAAAAACAAATACATCTTCAGTTACATGTATGACTACACAAACACACAGGCGTGTACGTAATGTACACTTTCTCAAACACACTGTGAGGCTGTTGCATCATCACAGGACTGGTGCCACTACAGACAGTATCGTTGTGTATTAAGATCAAACCGGTTTTAGTTCAGTCCTCCAAATTGTTGGGTGAAAGTCAATTTTCACAAATTTGAGGCGAAATACAGAAAGAGATCGAGAGACAAATAGAGAGGACTGACTCAACTATTACAGTACAGCAGATAGAGAAGATTCATACGTTAGGCTTCCACAGCTTCACTCTGTGAAAGGGGCTTGGTATGAAATAACAATTCTTGGGGTTCCCCTGAAACCATTTGGCATGCATATTTTGCCTGCTGACACTATATGTAACAGCAGCTGTGACCAACCAGCGATCAACATCCCCTGTATTTGAACTCCATTCCCCTTTTGTTGCTGTTGTTGGTCTCCTTCATTTGTTCCTCAGTTTTAACATTGTAACATCAGGTGTGTTTCATCTGTCATTTTTCAGTCTGTGGGTCAGCCTCCAAACTCCTAAATGAAGTTATTTTTACTCAAGAGAAGAGTGTTGCACAGCAACAAGAGGGCCTTACTCCTCAAAGGCAGCTAACTTATCGATAGCACCATGCTTTCTTGTATAGTTGTGTCTGATGTAATGGGACAAGAATTTTGCCATGGGGCTGTGTTTATTAAAATAATTGTGGTTTTCTTCATCAAGGTTGACCATGTGATTAATGCATTACTAATCACAAGTATTGACATTGCACCGTTTTCCTTTAAAACGCATTCAGATACTGCGGGACAATGTCCAAGATCTGACAACAATTCTAAATAAGTTACCGTCACAGGTCCTTATCTGAAGAATCACTCCTATATCCAGAGTTCAAAAGAGATTGTAATTAGCTGTTAAGATTACCGGTCGGAAATAAGCCAGAGTGTTCCTGTCAGAGGAGCTTGAATGGTTAAAAATGCTTGGCCATCATCTGGAATGGAATACCGGGAGAGTGTCCAGCAGCATGATGAGGCCACAAGGGGTCTTCCTGCCAAAATCAAAGCATTAACGAGAAGACCGAGACCACACCTCTTCTTACTTGGTAGGATGAGGAAATTAGGAGTCAATGCTGGATGGATGAATGTACTTCAGATGAGGTTTCCATATGAGAGATTGATCAGTATTATTACAGGTTTTACAGAGATATCAGGAGGCACAATAAGATAAGGAAGTGATTATCACAGATTTGCATTATACTGTATATGTAAGGACAAGGACGTTGTATTAGGATGATGAAATTATATTTGGTCTTGTGTTGCTCTATTATTCTCCACAGCCCCAGGGATTTGCCAGGGGGAAAAGTAAGCTCATGTAGCGGGGGCAGGACTCTATCAAGCCACATCCTACACATCCTCTGCGTGTGGGTCAAGGCTAGTGCTTTGGTCTAGGCTTGTGTTTTTAGTCTGTGAGACGAGATGCACTGTCTTCAAGTTGCCGCTCCATCTATAGTTATGCGCAGTGAAGCCTACTGAGAGCTAAAGGAAATGATGGTTGGTCTGGTCCATTTATGAAAACTTCCCAGTTTAATGTAGTCTCATCCTACTGACTACAAGGACGCTGATATGAATCGGTGATCTAACTTGTAGAAATTGTAAGGTATAATGCACAACGTGATTTCATTCTTTAAAGCCAACTGGTTGTTCCGAACTGTTTATAGGATTGTCACTTTATTTAATATGTGTAGAGCAAGTGGAACCCATTAAGTTGGGTTGGAAGCTGTTCTACTGACAGCCACTGACAGTGATGAGTGCAGGGCAGGCCTTTAATGTTCAGCTGAACCTGTGGGCCTGGACAGTAGGAACAGTTGGTTCAGTAGTTTTATTTATTCATTTGTTTGACATATTTTTGTAATCTGTTGTATTAGTTCAAAGCACTGCTGTAAAGATGCCATACGCTATCTTTACTGTTGTCCACACCCACTCTTGCTCATCAAAAGGGCCAGGGTTTGGAAGTGGGAGCGATGCTCTTCTGAACCAGTGCAATGTGCCAGGACCTAAGTAAAGTCTTTTAAAAGCTTTTTGTTGTTTGTTAAATTTTAAATGTGTCTTACTTTACTAAGTTCGGAGTGGCCACTTTTTCACAACTACTTGTCATCTTTGTGGCATTCATGTGAAGATATGTAGTTTGGCAGGTACATAGCATGAGGTCATGGATTTTATATTCCACTAATCCATCCATTGTTTGTCTTTTCACACTTGACGAGGTCCAACTGTCTGGCATCAGTGTCAAATGTCGTTTTTAATCTTTTTAATAATATGCAAACACTCTTATTCAGAAGTCAGTGTTGATCATTCTTACTGAACCAAATGTCTTCCCTGTAAACATGAAAAACAATCTTTGAAATATTGACTTTGACTATCCCCCCAAAGGGATATAAAAGGACTACTGCTGCTCGTCATCTTCATCACAGCATCCAGAGGATCTCAGAGGATCTCAGAGGACTTTTTCTGCTGCAGGTAAACCGCAACCCAAGGCCTCTGCCTGCTTTTCAGATCTTTTTCTGCTCTTTCCAAGAATACACAAGCTGTAATCATAGCTGTAATCATATGGACATTTGATCTCAAATAATTAAACTCTACTACAATGTCTGACATGTTTTCACGTACCTGTTTTCTGTCATTCATGTAAATTGTAAATACACAATCAATCAATGACTCATGTATAATGATCAAACGGGATACAAAACATTTAGGTAGAAGTTAATACTTATTTTAATTGCATGCAACACACAAACTTTAATCTCCTTTTTGTCTCTTTGCATTATGTCTGTTACCATAACACTTGCAAAGTGAGGACTATTAATGCAACCTGTTGTGAAATTTAAAATCAAATTTAAGTGGTGTTGTCCTGGCAAATTGTGTCCTTCCCAGGTTCATCTTTTGCTTGTTGAAGAAGGATGAAACTCATCTTTACTCTTCTGCTGATCCTTCCCTTGGCCTTTCCCTCAGAGGGAAGCGATATCTCTGTCTCTAATGGAGGTCCCTGGGGCGACTGGGGTGAGATGGTGATGTGTCCCCACTCTTATCGGGCTTTTGGCTTCAGTATTAGGGTGAGTGCTTTGTTGCCCTTTATGGGGGCGACTAAATCAAAAACAAAAATAAAAAATAAAACAAATTACACATTAAAAAACATTGTAATTGTGTATTGAACCCAACAATTATAAGCTTATGTAGGTAAGACAAATGTTTATGATGTTTAGTTCATTACTGTATGATTTAAAGTATAATTGTATTATTTGAAGTGTGATAGAGTTAATAGATTTCAGCACAAGACTGACAAAGCTTTTGACAAGTTAAAGTATGCTGAACTTAGTTGTGTGAAAGGAGTTATCAGAGGCAACTAAAAGGACTAGCAGGTGGTTGTGGTTGGGTTGATCACCTACTTGGGAAAGTGTTAGTGTCAGCTCCCGATGGTTTGCTAGTGGTCCGTTCTGTTTGTAGGCTCAAAACAACGCTGGTGTTCATACACAGTCCTGTCTCTGTTACTGGGAAACAAACAAAATGGCTTGGAATTCCAGCCAACATACAGTTTGACGTTCAAAATTTTGTTGAGAGAAAAAAACAATGTCGGCGGCTGGAAGACCTGCACATTCGTGATATCATGTTACCTCTCTCGACTGCTTCCAACATTGCCATTTTGGTTGTTTGGTTGCTCCTTAAGGTGGAAGGGCGACAAGGCTGGGGAGATGACACTGCACTAAATGGGATCCGACTCATGTGTCGACACACAGGACACCGTTACCACCACCGGCACCGCATAAGTTCATCCGTGGGAGGGTAAATTCATAATCTGTAGTCAATATCATTTGAGGCTATCATCTTATGATCAAGTATCATTTAATTAAATAATGTCTTGTGTATTTTAAAGATGGGGGAGTTGGACCACTTACCAGAATTGTGGCTCTGGATATCTTCAGTCCTTCAATCTCCGTGTGGAACGTCCACAGGGAAGAGGAGTAGATGACACCGCTGCCAACAACATCAAGTTCCGCTGCACCAATGGAAGGGTTCTGTCTGGTCATGGCATGTCCTGGGGTGGCTGGGTGGGGTGGAGTGGTCATTGCTCTAGGGGAATCTGTGGCATTAAGACCAGGGTGGAGGGTCGACAGGGCGGGGGAGATGACACTGCCCTGAATGATGTCCAATTTAGATGCTGTTAGTGAAGTAACCTGGATGAGGATGATGCCGTACAATGAAAAGCTGTACCTCAGCGGTTAACAGTACATTTCTGGTTTACAGATCCACAGTAGGTGCCCTCTCTCCATTGGCTGTCTGACTGGTTCTACAGTAAAATGCTGTTAATTATTGTTTCTACCATCATCTTCTATTCTATCAATAAAGAGTCTGAAGCATTACCCACTCTGATTTACACTGCACTGCATTTGTAACTGGTCACACCACACACACACACACACACATCCTCTGTGTGTGGGTCAAGGCTAGTGCTTTGGTCTAGGCCAGGGGTTCTCAAACTTTTGCAAGCTGGGCCCCCCCAAAGCTGGTTAGGGGTAGTTGGGGCCCCCCCACCCCCCCGCCACCCACGGCCCGCTGCTACCGCCCTCAACCACACCACCATAGATAGATAGATAGATAGATAGATAGATAGATAGATAGCATATTGTTATTGATAGCCCTGACATGTCAAGGTTAGGCTATTGTTATTGTTAGGCCAATACAGAATTATTATTACTATTTTTTTATTATTATTATTATTATTGTTATTATTATTATTATTATCATCAGTAATAGTAGGCCTATTAGTAGGCAATTCATTATTATCACCATCATTATGTTATTATTATTATAATTAATGATTATCGACCAATTATTATTATTATTGTATTATTATAATTATCATAATAATAATACGTGTTATTATTACTATCATTAGGATACTGTTATTATTATGGGCCTCTTGTGATCTTTACAAAAAAAATCCTACAGGTCTGTCAATGTTAGACATGAGCCTGCTTTGCCCTGCAAAGGTCCTCAAATCTTGGGTCAATGTTTGACAAACATATCCTCAGGTCATCCTCAATCTGTGCGCGGTTGCGGTATTTAGTTTTGAGCGCAGTAAGTCTTGAAAAGCCTGCCTCGCACAAATATGTCGACACGAAAAGGAGGAGCATTTTTAAGGCTATGTCGCAAAGCTGATCATTGCTACCCAGAATGACGTAGCTCGTCTGCTGAGCAGAGAAATGAATCCCGAACTCAGGCGAATGAACGGTAGTCCTCTTTGAAATAGGACTTAAACTGATTTCTGATATTCGGCGTGATACAGTGTCATTTGACATGAGTTTAGTAGCTGCACGCTCTCCTATCATTATTCTACACGTCTTGCACGGCCAGCAAAATCAGTGTTTCGGCAATTGTATGGGGTTTGCCAAGCTTAGCAATTATATGAGCCACTACATAAGATGCCTCCAGACTGCTTGGAGATGGTGGTTTGTTGTTGCTGGAGGCCATCACATTTATGTTTAAAGTCCACAGGCTTCTCTTTCTGACTTTTACGAATCAGAAACTTGTCCATAGTTGTGTTTGTTTGCTGATACAGTGTGTGTGAAGTTAATACAGTTCTAATTTCAACGTCGTGTTCTTGTGAGTGTGTTTGTATGTGTGGCTGTGAACGAGTTGCACACTAATAATGGATAAGGCTGTGCTAGGCAATGGTTCCTAACCAAACGAACTGTACACAATGTAGACAAGGACAGCACAAAATAGTATTCAAGTGCTGGTGTTTTATTTGTTGCAACACGGTGGATGATCAAAAACTGTAAAGGTAGGTGTTATGGAGAAAAGGGCTAGCTGCAGTTGGAAGAAGGTAGCTAGCTAGAGGGCTAGCTCTCAGGGCTACAAGCTTTTTTAAAAGATTGTGGAGCAAATGACTCCTTAGAATAGGCTACGAATAGACCTACTGCAAGTGCAGTAAGGTATTACTAAGGAAGGAGTGAGTCTTTAAAAAGACTGTTTATAAAGCAATGAATATCTGAATGATACAGGAAACAAGAGAAATTGAACAAACTCTGCAGAGTGTCGTCTCAGGGTGAGTGCTTACCAATGCCTGCGTTTTTTTTTATACTCGGAAGCGTAGGCGCAACTCGCGTTCAAACTCCGTTTTGATTGGTGGATCAGGAGCAAAACAGTATTTGATTTGTTTGGGTCAGTCCAGCCCCTTGCATTTCGCCACTGAGGGAGCTTTCACTAACCAGTGACAGGTCGGCGGTCTTTTTTTTTTTTCTCCGTTTGTGACATCGTGCCCCCCCTGGAGAGTGTTCGCGCCCCCCACTTTGAGAACCACTGGTATAGAGGTTAGTACTCTGCGTTGTGGCCGCAGCAACCCCGGTTCGAATCCGGGTCACCGCATCTTTTGCACACGGCTGGTTCGTTGGCGTTAAGCCCGGCAAACTTTTGTAGCCCTGTGTCGGGAAACACGCTGACTGTCTACCTGTGCCACCCCTTCCCTGCAGGGCCAGTGGCGCAATGGATAACGCGTCTGACTACGGATCAGAAGATTCTAGGTTCGACTCCTGGCTGGCTCGGCGGCACTTTTTGACCATACGCTGGGAAGATCTGTACGCTCTGCTGTGGCCCTCGGTCCTTTCCCTGGGCAGTACATTTGCCACCGACTTCGGTGGGCCTTGATGTCGTCTCTCGTCGTAACGGCGTAGTAAGTCCTGGACAGCCTTCGTGCTACTGCTGGTTGAGCATAAATCCCCACGCGAATTAGCTTTTCCCCAAGCAACCTTGCTTTTGTCTCTTCCCATATGGTCTAGCGGTTAGGATTCCAGGTCACAGAGCACACACTCTGAGAGAGGATTTTTACTGGCAGCTGAGGAGCTCAAAGCCTGTGGTTGGCCGTGATCATATAGAGCAGAGGTCTTCAACCGGGGGTCCGCGACCCCCAGGGGGTCCGCGGAGGTACTGCAGGGGGTCTGCCAAATTATTCCATCTGAAGCATTTTTCCCTCTTCTAAAAATGAAAAACGTCCAATAGGCTACATAAACATAAACAGATCGTAACAATTGCTTTCTATTAGTTTATAAAATAATACATAGGCTACCCATGAATCTTCACGCGATCATTTCATCACCATGGCAACATATGCACTTTTAGCTACATTTAGCTATCTCTTGCCAAAACACGTTACCTGCCATAACCATACAATTAATTGCGGAAAGTTTAATACTGCCAGCAGCTAGTAATATAAGAAAAACAATGTTTGGGAAGGAAAAGCATCCCTTTGCCCGCCCTATTGATGAATTGGCAGCTGATGTGAGGGCACAACTAGTCGCGAAACTCCCGAAAGCAGATTATTTTGCACTACAATTAGATGAATCCACAGACGTGTCAAACGACCCTCAGCTTTTAGCGTTTGTGTGGTTGTTGACCAAAATGAGATGCAGGAGGAATTTATATTCTGTAAGCCGCTGCATGGACGTACAAAAAAGTTCAGAGATTTTCAAAGTGATCGACAATTTTTTCCGTGAACATGATATACCCTGGCCAAAATGTGTCGCGATGTGCACAGACGGTGCAAGAGCCATGTGTGACGCACTGAATGCTTCATAGGGAGAATCTTGTTGCCAAAGACATGAGTGATTAATTGTCAAACGTCAGGCCTCTCACTAGGTATGAGATATTTCATCCATACTTAAGCTTCTCAAGCTACTCAATTCTTTGTCCCTCCCTCATTGAATACAGAGTAATGGCTAACTGTAAGGGAGAAAAAAGTCAATAATTAACGGAATAAAGTGTGTTTGTGTGTGTGTGTGTCTGACATTTAGTTCCAGATCAAATATATGAATATATTAGGCCTAAATTTGGGGCGGCGGGGGTGGGGGTCCCTGCTCAGTGTCTCTCAGCCAAGGCATCCTTGGGCTGAAAAAGGTTGAAGACCCCTGGTATAGAGGTTAGTACTCTGCGTTGTGGCCGCAGCAACCCCGGTTTGAATCCGGGTCACGGCATCTTTTGCACACGGCTGGATCGTTGGCGTTAAGCCCGGCAAACTCTTGTGGCCCTGTGTCGGGAAACACGCTGACTGTCTGCCTGTGCCACCCCTTCCCTGCAGGGCCAGTGGCGCAATGGATAACGCGTCTGACTACGGATCAGAAGATTCTAGGTTTGACTCCTGGCTGGCTCGGCGGCACGTTTTGACCATACGCTGGGAAGATCTGTACGCTCTGCTGTGGCCCTTGGCCCTTGGTCTCTGCCAGATGCTCGGGAGAGTCTAGGAGGCTGCACTCTGGCGCGGCCAGCCTGACTACCCTGAGAGACTTAAGACAGCACTCGGTTGTGACTGATCTGGGTCTTCTCGGGGCCTTGGGAGGTAGCACTTTGCTGCTATTGATCTGGGGCCCTTGGTCATCTCCTTCTACCAGTCTTTGCTCCTCTCCTACCTGGGATTGACAACAAAATATCAGTACTTAATTCTATCCAATCTTTAAAACGTATGAAGGAAAAAAAAAAAGCATGAAGAGAGACCGAGGTAAATGCACTGGCCGTCGCTCGTCAAGCATTAAGCCATCAGTACTTTAGGTCCTCCTATTCAGGAATTTGCCTTTATGGGCTTCAAAAGCTCCTCCCATTACAATGAATCAACTATGTTAGACCATTTCTAAGGTTAGGGTAAGAATTAGTTTTAAGGTCTAGGTTAGGGTTAGGGTTAGGGTTAGGTTTATGTCATTGTTCAACGGCCCTCCCCATGACTAGCATGAAGAGAGACCGAGGTAAATGCACTGGCCGTCGCTCATCAAGCATTAAGCCATCAGTACTTTAGGTCCTCCTATTCAGGAATTTGCCTTTATGGGCTTCAAAAGTTCCTCCCATTACAATGAATTAACTATGTTTGGAGTTCAAGTAAAGCCTTGGGATTAGGTTCTTTGATTAAGTTTGTCTCAGACTAGCGTCTGTTTTTTCTGATGTTCTTGATTATCCCTTAAGAGTTGGTCTAGGTTCTTAGGTGTATGTTCAGGTTTTATGACCTTTCACTACACAAATTCTTAAGCTAAGATATCCAAGTTGTTGTAAAAGGGTCCTTTAGGTTAGGGTTAGAATTAAGAATATGGTTCAGTCTTGCCTTAAGATATTGCCCGGGTTAGGGTTAGAATTAGCCTTTCGGGTCTAGGTTCTGTCCCAGAAGGTTTAGGGAGGTTAGGTTTAGAAATGTTTTTTAAGTAGGCTTAAAAGTGAGCTTTGATATTATAATTAGGCCTATCATGGCAGTAATTTGCCTTAGGAAGTCCTAGGTCCACAAGGTCTTTGATAGCAAAGTAGTCTGTGGGAAAATTTTAAGACACATCATCAGTAGTTCACCACAGGCTCATTGGGTGTTTCAGGCCTTTAATAACTAAACACCCTCCTCTGAGGCGGCCCCGCTGTAGGTAGATCAGTCCTCAGCGTGTGTCTTATGTCCAATTGTTGCTAAAGTTTTCCTCAGGAAAATCCAATATGGTTTCCGAGGAATCTCATGATGGTATGATGGCTTTTAGTTCTCTATGTTGTTGAGTTTGTTAATAGTTCATTTGTTAATAGTTCATTTTTTAGGAAGAGTTAGAGTTTAAATACCATTACCTCACAGTGGAAGGTTCCTTACATTGTTGAGTTTGTTAGCAGTTAAATATTAATAAGAGTTAGAGTTTTATAGACTATTGTCCCACCGTGGAGGGTTCCCAGTCTAACTGTTACTGTTACTCTGTTACGTTTTAAAGATTGGATAGAATTAAGTACTGATATTTTGTTGTCAATCCCAGGTAGGAGAGGAGCAAAGACTGGTAGAAAGAGATGACCAAGGGCCCCAGATCAATAGCAGCAAAGTGCTACCTCCCAAGGCCCCCAGAAGACCCAGATCAGTCACAACAGAGTGCTGTCTTAAGTCTCTCAGGGTAGTCAGGCTGGCCGCGCCAGAGTGCAGCCTCCTAGACTCTCCCGAGCATCTGATAGAGAGAGATGACCAAGGGCCCCAGGCCAGTAGCAGCAAAGCGCTACCTCCCAAGACCCCCAGAAGACCCAGATCAGTCACAACAGAGCGCTGTCTTAAGTCTCTCAGGGTAGTCAGGCTGGCCGCGCCAGAGCGCAGCCTCCTGGACTCTCCCGAGCATCTCAATACCATGTCTAAGTCAGCTAGGATCACCAGGGATCCAGACCAGAGAGCGGGGCAAACCATGGTCAGACCACAGCCTCCCAATGCTCTCCTGCTGACTCTGCCCTCCACTACGGTACTAATGAGATTGGATTAGCTATTCAAAAGGTTAGATAAAGTTGAGTAGTGTTATCTGAACTATTAGTATTCTAGCTAATCAAATCACTAAACGGCGGTGTTTTCCGTAGCGTACTCTTGATGTTGTCTTCATGTAGTGAAACTCTTCATGTAGTGCAAAGTGTGCTGGTGTGTGGGTGGTGCTAATCACCAGTAAAAGATTGGGCCCCATTTAAGGTCTGTTTGGCCCCAGACCACCATCCCAGTGTGCGTTGTCCAAGTGGACACAGGGTGGCTGGATACTTACCCCCTAGTCAGGATGGAATGAACCATCCCAGCTAGAGCCAGAGAAAAGGTCTCATCTTGGGGCAAATCTCCATGTCAACTCCGGGTTGGAGAAGAGCGGAGACTGGTGGAAAGAGATGACTAGCATCTCTGCACCATGCCCAAGCCAGCCGGAACCAGGAGGGTTCCAGAGAGCCGGAGAGTGCTCTCCTGCTGGCTTAGCCTTCTCCCGATAGCCCTTCGTTGGCACCGTAAGGTATCCAGGCTACCGAGATCCGGCAGTTGGACCCAAGCAAGAGCGGGTGGCCTAGACCCATGGGTAGGAAACACCCATGAGAGACCACCAAGCTTCTACTCAAGCTGGATCCGGATTTCCCTCGTGTTGCTTTGAAAAAAGCAGTTAGTTCTTGCAGAAGTCAGCTCTCCCCTCCATGGTAGCCATCTTCATCAGTAGAACAACTCCTGTTCTTCCATTCGTTCCCAATACAAAGCATAGTTTTGCTGGGAAAGGTACCTATTTTACATACAATACACCTTAATGGTTGGTACTTTTTAGCGAAAATGTAAAAGTAATTTTGAAGGGCTAAAACCATATTGGTTCAGAAGAGGAGATCAAGAGCAATCCAACAGTGAAAACCTTGTGTTTTTCTGACTTATAAATCAAAAGATTCAGACGTTTTTGTGTCAAAAAGAATCCCAGAGTTCAGTTCAGCTCTTGTTTACCACTGACAGCTCACGCCTAGCACTTGTTTTAAGTAACTCCGAAGGGCTAAAAGTATATTGGTTAAGATGAGGAGATCGAGAGCTAATCATCAGTGAAAACCTTGTGTTTTTCTGACTTTTTAATCAAAAGCTGTGGCCGTTTTTGTGTCAGAGAAACACTCCTTTTCACTTCCTGGTTCCTCCTGGTTTGTTTATTTTTTAGCGAAAATTTAAAAGTAATTTTAAAGGGCTAAAAACATATTGGCTCAGATGAGGAGATCAAGAGCAATCCAAAAGTGAAAACCTTGTGTTTTTCTGACTTATAAATCCAAAGATTCAGACGTTTTTGTGTCAACAAAAGTTAACTTTTTAGCGAAAATTAAAAGTAATTTTAAAGGGCTAAAAACATATTGGCTCAGATGAGGAGATCAAGAGCAATCCAAAAGTGAAAACCTTGTATTTTTCTGACTTATAAATCCAAAGATTCAGACGTTTTTGTGTCAACAAAAGTTAACTTTTTAGCGAAAATTAAAAGTAATTTTAAAGGGCTAAAAACATATTGGCTCAGATGAGGAGATCAAGAGCAATCCAAAAGTGAAAACCTTGTATTTTTCTGACTTTTTAATCAAACGCTGTGGCCGTTTTTGTGTCAAAGAGAATCACTCCTCTTCACTTCCTGGTTCTTCCTAGTTCCTGTTGGATTGAAAGACTACAGACGTGTATGCATTTGGACAGAAACTACAACACATGGTATTTTTGTATGCATTCATTTCCTGGTTACCACGAGGGGAGAGTTTAAAGCTTTTAAAAGGTTTCTGGGTGGTTTAGGATGTTGGGGCCAGTGGGGATTTATGAAGTGTCCCCTAGGGAGTGGTTTTAGTCTATTTTCGAAGGTCTAACGCGCCCTAGTGGTCAAATGTTTGAGGGTAAATTCTGAAGAGTCTGTAAGGGATAAAAATATGGGACTTGGTGTGTAAGTGTCCCCTGTAGCCCTCTATAGTATGTCATAGGCTTTTAGGTGGAGAGCGCCCCCTTGTGGTGGGAAAATAAATATAGGAAACTAAGTGGTTTAGAGCATTGAAAATAATGGAGAATTATTAAGTGTCATGTAGAAGATGGTTTTAGTTCTAAGGTCTAACGCCCCCTAGTGGTGAAATGTTTGAAGGCTAATTGTAAAGAATCTGTAAGAGCTAGAAGTTTGGGAATTGGTGCGTGTGTGGCCCTACTGGTCCTCTATCAAGTATTGGAGTTTCAAAGGTGGAGAGCGTCCCCTTGTGGTAGGAAAATAAATATAGGTAACTAAGTGGTTTAGAACATTAAAAATGATGGGTAAATATTAAGTGTTATGTAAAAGATGGTTTTAGTCTATTTTCGAAAGGTCTAGCGCCCCCTAGTGGTCAAATGTTTGAAGGCTAATTGTAAAGAGTCTGTAAGGGTAAACATGATATGATTTGGTATGTGAATAGCCCTACTGGTCCTCTATGAGACGTTGGAGATTTTTTCTGTGGATTAGGGTGTAAAAGGCAATGTGTATGGGTTTAGGATTGTTTCCGGGTTTAAGATAGGGTCCAGGGTTAGGTTTAGGGGTTAAGTTCGGGTCTAGGGTTAGGTTTAGAACGTGGGTTAGATTTAGGTTAGGTTTAGAACGTGGGTTAGATTTAGGTTAGGTTTAGAACGTGGGTTAGATTTAGGATTGTTTCAGGATGTAAGTTAGGTTTATATGTATAATGAGGGTTAGGGTTAGGGTTAGGGTTAGGGTTAGGGATGAAAACTACCGATCGGACCCCCTCCGATCTCTCCCAAAGTCTTTAACTCCCGAACAGAAGTTCGTAGAGCTTTGAAAGTAATCTCCGTCTCCCATAATTTGAGGTCTTTGAACACGCCAGACTTGGTTTCAAGTCTCTAGGACCTTCTGTTCCAGAGATACAGCTAAACTAATGTTTGTTTTTGCTGTATCTCCAGAACCGTACGTCGTAGAGAGATGAAACCACCTCAGGCGTGTTCAGTGACCTCTCATTAGGGGAGGCGGATCACACTTTCAAAGCTGTACGACCTTCTGTACCGGAGATATGGAGTAAAATGTGTGTTCCCAAATACAATGAATGGGACCGGAGTTAGTGAAAACTTTTCTAAGTGTCAGAATCAATTTTTCTTATTCTATTCTGTGAAAGGTTATCAGGAGCACGTTTCAGGCCATTATGAATCTATTGGTACCTTTTTTTTGGTACATTTTTATTTTTGCGGACTCTTTGGTTGTGTCTAAGTGGTCCCCATGACCTAGGGTTAGGGTTAGGGTTAGGGTTAGGGTTAGGGTTAGGTATATGTCTTTGTTTAACGGCCCTCACCATGACTAGCATGGAGAGGGACCGAGGCAAATGCACTGGCCGTCGCTCGTCAAGCATTAAGCCATCAGTACTTTAGGTCCTCCTATTCAGGAATTTGCCTTTATGGGCTTCAAAAGCTCCTCCCATTACAATGAATTAACTATGTTTGGAGTTCAAGTAAAGCCTTGGGATTAGGTTCTTTGATTAAGTTTGTCTCAGACTAGCGTCTGTTTTTTCTGATGTTCTTAATTGTCCCTTAAGGGTTGGCCTAGATTCTTGGTGTATGTTTAGGTTTTATGACTTTTAAGTACACCTTTCTAAAGTGCCCTCAATGTAGGGTTAGGGTTAGGGTTAGGGTTAGGGTTAGGGTTAGGGTTAGGTATATGTCTTTGTTTAACGGCCTTTACCATGACTAGCATGGTTAGGGACCGAGGGAAGTGCACTGGTCGTCGCTTGTCAAGCATTAAGCCATCAGAACTATGGTTTGCCCTTTTAGGCTTCAGTAGCTCGTCTCACAACAGGGAATCAACTCTGT
The DNA here is from genome assembly GCF_900700415.2 of Clupea harengus. NCBI lineage: Eukaryota > Metazoa > Chordata > Actinopteri > Clupeiformes > Clupeidae > Clupea > Clupea harengus. The sequence continues at coordinate 26,454 of NW_024879794.1, read as the reverse complement.
TTGGAGTTCAAGTATAATCTTAGAGTCAGGCTCTTAAGTAAAGGTGTCTAATATGTTTCAGAGAGATCCTCTAGGTTAGGGTTAGAATTAGGAATAGGGTTCAGTTTTATTTTAAGGTATTGCCTAGGTTAGGGTTAGAATTAGTCCTTGGGTCTAGGTTTTACTCCAGAAGGAACCCCCGGAGGGGATATAGGGGTTAGGGATAAGTTTTAAACATGGTTTTTGTAAAAAAAGAAGAGTAGGCTTTAGATTAAGCTCTGATATTGTAATTTGGTTTGTTATGGCAGTAATTTGCTTTAGGAGGTCCTAGGTCCACAAGTTCTTTGGTAGCAAAGTAGTCTGTGGGCGAATTTTAAGACACATCATCAGTAGTTCACCAAAGACTCATCGGGTGTTTCAGGCCTTTAATAACTAAACACCCTCATCTGAGGCGGCCCCGCTGTAGGTAGATCAGTCCTCAGCGTGTGTCTTATGTCCAATTGTTGCTAAAGTTTTCCTCAGGAAAATCCATTATGGTTTCTGAGGAATCTCATGATGGTATGATGGCTTTTAGTTCTCTATGTTGTTGAGTTTGTTAATAGTTCATTTGTTAATAGTTCATTTTTTAGGAAGAGTTAGAGTTTAAATACCATTACCTCACAGTGGAAGGTTCCTTACATTGTTGAGTTTGTTAGCAGTTAAATGTTAATAAGAGTTAGAGTTTTAAAGACTATTGTTATACCGTGGAGGGTTACCTGTCTAACTGTTACTGTTACTCTGTTACGTTTTAAAGATTGGATAGAATTAAGTACTGATATTTTGTTGTCAATCCCAGGTAGGAGAGGAGCAAAGACTGGTAGAAAGAGATGACCAAGGGCCCCAGATCAATAGCAGCAAAGTGCTATCTCCCAAGGCCCCCAGAAGACCCAGATCAGTCACAACAGAGTGCTGTCTTAAGTCTCTCAGGGTAGTCAGGCTGGCCGCGCCAGAGCGCAGCCTCCTAGACTCTCCCGAGCATCTGACGATGACCAAGGGCCCCAGATCAATAGCAGCAAAGTGCTACCTCCCAAGGCCCCCAGAAGACCCAGATCAGTCACAACAGAGTGCTGTCTTAAGTCTCTCAGGGTAGTCAGGCTGGCCGCGCCAGAGCGCAGCCTCCTAGACTCTCCCGAGCATCCGATTGATGACTAAGGGCCCCAGATCAATAGCAGCAAAGTGCTACCTCCCAAGGCCCCCAGAAGACCCAGATCAGTCACAACAGAGTGCTGTCTTAAGTCTCTCAGGGTAGTCAGGCTGGCTGCGCCAGAGCGCAGTCTCCTAGACTCTCCCGAGCATCTGGTAGAAAGAGATGACCAAGGGCCCCAGGCCAGTAGCAGCAAAGCGCTACCTCCCAAGGTCCCCAGAAGACCCAGATCAGTCACAACAGAGTGCTGTCTTAAGTCTCTCAGGGTAGTCAGGCTGGCTGCGCCAAGGCGCAGCCTCCTAGACTCTCCCGAGCATCTAAGTACCATGTCTAAGTCAGATAGGATCACCAGGGATCCAGACTAGAGAGCGGGGTAAGCCATGGTCAGACCACAGCCTCCCAATGCTCTCCTGCTGACTCTGCCCTCCACTACAGTACTAATAAGATTGGATTTGTGAATCCAAAGTTAAATAGGTTAGATAAAGTTGAGTAGTGCTATCTATTGATTGGAGTAATAGTATTTGAGCTGAACTAATCACTAATGGGCGGTTTTAGATGGAAATAAGTACTGATAATTTGTTATCAATCCCAGGTAGGAGAGGAACAACGACTTGGTAGAAAGAGATGACCAGGGGCCCCAGACCAACAGCAGCAAAGTGCTATCTCCCAAGGCCCCCAGAAGACCCAGATCAGTCACAACAGAGTGCTGTCTTAAGTCTCTCAGGGTAGTCAGGCTGACCGCGCCAGAGCGTAGCCTCCTAGACTCTCCCGAGCATCTGGTAGAAAGAGATGACCAAGGGCCCCAGGCCAGCAGCAGCAAAGCGCTACCTCCCAAGACCCCCAGAAGACCCAGATCAGTCACAACAGAGCGCTGTCTTAAGTCTCTCAGGGTAGTCAGGCTGACCGCGCCAGAGCGTAGCCTCCTAGACTCTCCCGAGCATCTGGTAGAAAGAGATGACCAAGGGCCCCAGGCCAGCAGCAGCAAAGCGCTACCTCCCAAGACCCCCAGAAGACCCAGATCAGTCACAACAGAGCGCTGTCTTAAGTCTCTCAGGGTAGTCAGGTAGGCCGCGCCAGAGCGCAGCCTCCTGGACTCTCCCAAGCATCTAAATACCATGTCTAAGTCAGCTAGGATCACCAGGGATCCAGACCAGAGAGCGGGGTAGGCCATGGTCAGACCACAGCCTCCCAATGCTCTCCTGCTGACTCTGCCCTCCACTATGGTACTAATGAGATTGGATTAGCTATTCAAAAGGTTAGATAAAGTTGAGTAGTGCTATCTGAACTATTAGTATTCTAGCTAATCTAATCATTAAACGGCGGTGTTCTCCGTAGCGTACTCTTGATGTTGTCTTCATGTAGTGAAACTCTTCATGTAGTGCAAAGTGTGCTGGTGTGTGGGTGGTGCTAATCACCAGTAAAAGATTGGGCCCCATTTAAGGTCTGTTTGGCCCCAGACCACCATCCCAGTGTGCGTTGTCCAAGTGGACACAGGGTGGCTGGATACTTACCCCCTAGTCAGGATGGAATGAACCATCCCAGCTAGAGCCAGAGAAATGGTCTCATCTTGGGGCAAATCTCCATGTCAACTCCGGGTTGGAGAAGAGCGGAGACAGGTGGAAAGAGATGACTAGCATCTCTGCACCATGCCCAAGCCAGCCGGAACCAGGAGGGTTCCAGAGAGCCGGAGAGTGCTCTCCTGCTGGCTTTGCCTCCTCCCGATAGCCCTTCGTTGGCACCGTAAGGTATCCAGGCTACCGAGATCCGGCGGTTGGACCCAAGCAAGAGCGGGTGGCCTAGACCCATGGGTAGGAAACACCCATGAGAGACCACCAAGCTTCTACTCAAGCTGGGTCGGGATTTCCCTCGTGTTGAAATGTTGCTTGCTTTGAAAAAAGCAGTTAGTTCTTGCAGGAATCAGTACTCACCTCCATGGTAGCCATCTTCATCAGTAGAACACGTCCTGTTCTTCCATTCGCTCTAGGGTTAGGGTTAGGGTTAGGGTTAGGGTTAGGGTTAGGTATATGTCTTTGTTTAACGGCCTTTACCATGACTAGCATGGTTAGGGACCGAGGGAAGTGCACTGGCCGTCGCTTGTCAAGCATTAAGCCATCAGAACTGTGGTTTGCCTTTTTTAGGCTTCAGTAGCTCTTCTCACAACAGGGAATCAACTTTGTTTGGAGTTCAAGTATATTCTTAGAGTCAGGTTCTTAAGTAAAGGTGTCCAATATGTTTCAGAGAGATCCTTTAGGTTAGAATTAGGAATAGGGTTCAGCCTTATTTTAAGGTATTGCCTGGGTTAGGGTTAGAATTCTAGGGTTAGGGTTAGGGTTAGGGTTAGGGTTAGGTTTATGTCATCTAGGGTTAGGGTTAGGGTTAGGGTTAGGGTTAGGGTTAGGGTTAGGTATATGTCTTTGTTTAACGGCCTTTACCATGACTAGCATGGTTAGGGACCGAGGGAAGTGCACTGGTCGTCGCTTGTCAAGCATTAAGCCATCAGAACTATGGTTTGCCCTTTTAGGCTTCAGTAGCTCGTCTCACAACAGGGAATCAACTCTGTTTGGAGTTCAAGTATAATCTTAGAGTCAGGCTCTTAAGTAAAGGTGTCCAATATGTTTCAGAGAGATCCTCTAGGTTAGGGTTAGAATTAGGAATAGGGTTCAGTTTTATTTTAAGGTATTGCCTAGGTTAGGGTTAGAATTAGTCCTTGGGTCTAGGTTTTACTCCAGAAGGAACCCCCGGGGGGGATATAGGGGTTAGGGTTAGGGTTAGGGTTAGGGTTAGGGTTAGGGTTAGGGTTAGGGTTAGGGATGAAAACTACCGATCGGACCCCCTCCGATCTCTCCCAAAGTCTTTAACTCCCGAACAGAAGTTCGTAGAGCTTTGAAAGTAATCTCCGTCTCCCATAATTTGAGGTCTTTGAACACGCCAGACTTGGTTTCAAGTCTCTAGGACCTTCTGTTCCAGAGATACAGCTAAACTAATGTTTGTTTTTGCTGTATCTCCAGAACCGTACGTCGTAGAGAGATGAAACCACCTCAGGCGTGTTCAGTGACCTCTCATTAGGGGAGGCGGATCACACTTTCAAAGCTGTACGACCTTCTGTACCGGAGATATGGAGTAAAATGTGTGTTCCCAAATACAATGAATGGGACCGGAGTTAGTGAAAACTTTTCTAAGTGTCAGAATCAATTTTTCTTATTCTATTCTGTGAAAGGTTATCAGGAGCACGTTTCAGGCCATTATGAATCTATTGGTACCTTTTTTTTGGTACATTTTTATTTTTGCGGACTCTTTGGTTGTGTCTAAGTGGTCCCCATGACCTAGGGTTAGGGTTAGGGTTAGGGTTAGGGTTAGGGTTAGGTATATGTCTTTGTTTAACGGCCCTCACCATGACTAGCATGGAGAGGGACCGAGGCAAATGCACTGGCCGTCGCTCGTCAAGCATTAAGCCATCAGTACTTTAGGTCCTCCTATTCAGGAATTTGCCTTTATGGGCTTCAAAAGCTCCTCCCATTACAATGAATTAACTATGTTTGGAGTTCAAGTAAAGCCTTGGGATTAGGTTCTTTGATTAAGTTTGTCTCAGACTAGCGTCTGTTTTTTCTGATGTTCTTAATTGTCCCTTAAGGGTTGGCCTAGATTCTTGGTGTATGTTTAGGTTTTATGACTTTTAAGTACACCTTTCTAAAGTGCCCTCAATGTAGGGTTAGGGTTAGGGTTAGGGTTAGGGTTAGGGTTAGGTATATGTCTTTGTTTAACGGCCTTTACCATGACTAGCATGGTTAGGGACCGAGGGAAGTGCACTGGTCGTCGCTTGTCAAGCATTAAGCCATCAGAACTATGGTTTGCCCTTTTAGGCTTCAGTAGCTCGTCTCACAACAGGGAATCAACTCTGTTTGGAGTTCAAGTATAATCTTAGAGTCAGGCTCTTAAGTAAAGGTGTCTAATATGTTTCAGAGAGATCCTCTAGGTTAGGGTTAGAATTAGGAATAGGGTTCAGTTTTATTTTAAGGTATTGCCTAGGTTAGGGTTAGAATTAGTCCTTGGGTCTAGGTTTTACTCCAGAAGGAACCCCCGGGAGGGATATAGGGGTTAGGGATAAGTTTTAAACATGGTTTTTGTAAAAAAGAAGAAGAGTAGGCTTTAGATTAAGCTCTGATGTTGTAATTTGGTTTGTTATGGCAGTAATTTGCTTTAGGAGGTCCTAGGTCCACAAGTTCTTTGGTAGCAAAGTAGTCTGTGGGCGAATTTTAAGACACATCATCAGTAGTTCACCAAAGACTCATCGGGTGTTTCAGGCCTTTAATAACTAAACACCCTCATCTGAGGCGGCCCCGCTGTAGGTAGATCAGTCCTCAGCGTGTGTCTTATGTCCAATTGTTGCTAAAGTTTTCCTCAGGAAAATCCATTATGGTTTCTGAGGAATCTCATGATGGTATGATGGCTTTTAGTTCTCTATGTTGTTGAGTTTGTTAATAGTTCATTTGTTAATAGTTCATTTTTTAGGAAGAGTTAGAGTTTAAATACCATTACCTCACAGTGGAAGGTTCCTTACATTGTTGAGTTTGTTAGCAGTTAAATGTTAATAAGAGTTAGAGTTTTAAAGACTATTGTTATACCGTGGAGGGTTACCTGTCTAACTGTTACTGTTACTCTGTTACGTTTTAAAGATTGGATAGAATTAAGTACTGATATTTTGTTGTCAATCCCAGGTAGGAGAGGAGCAAAGACTGGTAGAAAGAGATGACCAAGGGCCCCAGATCAATAGCAGCAAAGTGCTATCTCCCAAGGCCCCCAGAAGACCCAGATCAGTCACAACAGAGTGCTGTCTTAAGTCTCTCAGGGTAGTCAGGCTGGCCGCGCCAGAGCGCAGCCTCCTAGACTCTCCCGAGCATCTGACGATGACCAAGGGCCCCAGATCAATAGCAGCAAAGTGCTACCTCCCAAGGCCCCCAGAAGACCCAGATCAGTCACAACAGAGTGCTGTCTTAAGTCTCTCAGGGTAGTCAGGCTGGCCGCGCCAGAGCGCAGCCTCCTAGACTCTCCCGAGCATCCGATTGATGACTAAGGGCCCCAGATCAATAGCAGCAAAGTGCTACCTCCCAAGGCCCCCAGAAGACCCAGATCAGTCACAACAGAGTGCTGTCTTAAGTCTCTCAGGGTAGTCAGGCTGGCTGCGCCAGAGCGCAGTCTCCTAGACTCTCCCGAGCATCTGGTAGAAAGAGATGACCAAGGGCCCCAGGCCAGTAGCAGCAAAGCGCTACCTCCCAAGGTCCCCAGAAGACCCAGATCAGTCACAACAGAGTGCTGTCTTAAGTCTCTCAGGGTAGTCAGGCTGGCTGCGCCAAGGCGCAGCCTCCTAGACTCTCCCGAGCATCTAAGTACCATGTCTAAGTCAGATAGGATCACCAGGGATCCAGACTAGAGAGCGGGGTAAGCCATGGTCAGACCACAGCCTCCCAATGCTCTCCTGCTGACTCTGCCCTCCACTACAGTACTAATAAGATTGGATTTGTGAATCCAAAGTTAAATAGGTTAGATAAAGTTGAGTAGTGCTATCTATTGATTGGAGTAATAGTATTTGAGCTGAACTAATCACTAATGGGCGGTTTTAGATGGAAATAAGTACTGATAATTTGTTATCAATCCCAGGTAGGAGAGGAACAACGACTTGGTAGAAAGAGATGACCAGGGGCCCCAGACCAACAGCAGCAAAGTGCTATCTCCCAAGGCCCCCAGAAGACCCAGATCAGTCACAACAGAGTGCTGTCTTAAGTCTCTCAGGGTAGTCAGGCTGACCGCGCCAGAGCGTAGCCTCCTAGACTCTCCCGAGCATCTGGTAGAAAGAGATGACCAAGGGCCCCAGGCCAGCAGCAGCAAAGCGCTACCTCCCAAGACCCCCAGAAGACCCAGATCAGTCACAACAGAGCGCTGTCTTAAGTCTCTCAGGGTAGTCAGGCTGACCGCGCCAGAGCGTAGCCTCCTAGACTCTCCCGAGCATCTGGTAGAAAGAGATGACCAAGGGCCCCAGGCCAGCAGCAGCAAAGCGCTACCTCCCAAGACCCCCAGAAGACCCAGATCAGTCACAACAGAGCGCTGTCTTAAGTCTCTCAGGGTAGTCAGGTAGGCCGCGCCAGAGCGCAGCCTCCTGGACTCTCCCAAGCATCTAAATACCATGTCTAAGTCAGCTAGGATCACCAGGGATCCAGACCAGAGAGCGGGGTAGGCCATGGTCAGACCACAGCCTCCCAATGCTCTCCTGCTGACTCTGCCCTCCACTATGGTACTAATGAGATTGGATTAGCTATTCAAAAGGTTAGATAAAGTTGAGTAGTGCTATCTGAACTATTAGTATTCTAGCTAATCTAATCATTAAACGGCGGTGTTCTCCGTAGCGTACTCTTGATGTTGTCTTCATGTAGTGAAACTCTTCATGTAGTGCAAAGTGTGCTGGTGTGTGGGTGGTGCTAATCACCAGTAAAAGATTGGGCCCCATTTAAGGTCTGTTTGGCCCCAGACCACCATCCCAGTGTGCGTTGTCCAAGTGGACACAGGGTGGCTGGATACTTACCCCCTAGTCAGGATGGAATGAACCATCCCAGCTAGAGCCAGAGAAATGGTCTCATCTTGGGGCAAATCTCCATGTCAACTCCGGGTTGGAGAAGAGCGGAGACAGGTGGAAAGAGATGACTAGCATCTCTGCACCATGCCCAAGCCAGCCGGAACCAGGAGGGTTCCAGAGAGCCGGAGAGTGCTCTCCTGCTGGCTTTGCCTCCTCCCGATAGCCCTTCGTTGGCACCGTAAGGTATCCAGGCTACCGAGATCCGGCGGTTGGACCCAAGCAAGAGCGGGTGGCCTAGACCCATGGGTAGGAAACACCCATGAGAGACCACCAAGCTTCTACTCAAGCTGGGTCGGGATTTCCCTCGTGTTGAAATGTTGCTTGCTTTGAAAAAAGCAGTTAGTTCTTGCAGGAATCAGTACTCACCTCCATGGTAGCCATCTTCATCAGTAGAACACGTCCTGTTCTTCCATTCGCTCTAGGGTTAGGGTTAGGGTTAGGGTTAGGGTTAGGGTTAGGTATATGTCTTTGTTTAACGGCCTTTACCATGACTAGCATGGTTAGGGACCGAGGGAAGTGCACTGGCCGTCGCTTGTCAAGCATTAAGCCATCAGAACTGTGGTTTGCCTTTTTTAGGCTTCAGTAGCTCTTCTCACAACAGGGAATCAACTTTGTTTGGAGTTCAAGTATATTCTTAGAGTCAGGTTCTTAAGTAAAGGTGTCCAATATGTTTCAGAGAGATCCTTTAGGTTAGAATTAGGAATAGGGTTCAGCCTTATTTTAAGGTATTGCCTGGGTTAGGGTTAGAATTCTAGGGTTAGGGTTAGGGTTAGGGTTAGGGTTAGGTTTATGTCATCTAGGGTTAGGGTTAGGGTTAGGGTTAGGGTTAGGTATATGTCTTTGTTTAACGGCCTTTACCATGACTAGCATGGTTAGGGACCGAGGGAAGTGCACTGGTCGTCGCTTGTCAAGCATTAAGCCATCAGAACTATGGTTTGCCCTTTTAGGCTTCAGTAGCTCGTCTCACAACAGGGAATCAACTCTGTTTGGAGTTCAAGTATAATCTTAGAGTCAGGCTCTTAAGTAAAGGTGTCCAATATGTTTCAGAGAGATCCTCTAGGTTAGGGTTAGAATTAGGAATAGGGTTCAGTTTTATTTTAAGGTATTGCCTAGGTTAGGGTTAGAATTAGTCCTTGGGTCTAGGTTTTACTCCAGAAGGAACCCCCGGGGGGGATATAGGGGTTAGGGTTAGGGTTAGGGTTAGGGTTAGGGTTAGGGTTAGGGTTAGGGTTAGGGTTAGGGTTAGGTATATGTCTTTGTTTAACGGCCCTCACCATGACTAGCATGGAGAGGGACCGAGGCAAATGCACTGGCCGTCGCTCGTCAAGCATTAAGCCATCAGTACTTTAGGTCCTCCTATTCAGGAATTTGCCTTTATGGGCTTCAAAAGCTCCTCCCATTACAATGAATTAACTATGTTTGGAGTTCAAGTAAAGCCTTGGGATTAGGTTCTTTGATTAAGTTTGTCTCAGACTAGCGTCTGTTTTTTCTGATGTTCTTAATTGTCCCTTAAGGGTTGGCCTAGATTCTTGGTGTATGTTTAGGTTTCATGACTTTTAAGTACACCTTTCTAAAGTGCCCTCAATGTAGGTTTTGGTTTAATTTTGTCTCGCACTAGCATCTGTTAACCTTTCTACCAAGTGGTCCATGGAAAGCATCACAGGATTGAGAGAACTAAGAGGTGCGCCACCGGGGCTGGCAGGACAGCCTCCCTGCCATGTCTGGCATTGTCTCTCTCACCAGCTCAGCCCCCAGGCCCAACTCAGCAGGACAGGGGCAGAGCGGGTGTGTGTCTGTTTTTAGAAGGTCTACCAAGGGGTTTCTGACGTTCTTAATAGTCCCCTAAGGGTTGGTCCAGATTCTAGGTTGTCTTTAGATTTTGTGATCTTTAAGTGCACCTAACTAAAGTGTCCTCAACATAGGTTTTGGTTTGAATTTTTTGTCCCACACTAGCATCTGTCTAACCATCCAACCAGTGGTCCATGGAAAGCATCACAGGATTGAGAGAACTAAGAGGTGCGCCACCGGGGCTGGCAGGACAGCCTCCCTGCCATGTCTGGCATTGTCTCTCTCACCAGCTCAGCCCCCAGGCCCAACCAAGCAGGACAGGGGCAGAGCGGGTGTGTGTCTGTTTTTAGAAGGTCTACCAATGGGTTTCTGATGTTCTTAATTGTCCCTTAAGGGTTGGCCTAGATTCTTGGTGTTGTTTAGGTTTTGTGACCTTTAAGTACACCTTTCTAAAGTGCCTTCAATGTAGGTTTTGGTTTAATTTTGTCTCGCACTAGCATCTGTTAACCTTTCTACCAAGTGGTCCATGGAAAGCATCACAGGATTGAGAGAACTAAGAGGTGCGCCACCGGGGCTGGCAGGACAGCCTCCCTGCCATGTCTGGCATTGTCTCTCTCACCAGCTCAGCCCCCAGGCCCAACTCAGTAGGACAGGGGCAGAGCGGGTGTGTATTTATCTAGGGAGGAGCTGAACCTCTTGTCTCTGACAGCGTGCTTAGTCCGGGGGCTCTGGCTGGGTTAGGTTTATGTCATTGTTCAACGGCCCTCCCCATGACTAGCATGAAGAGAGACCGAGGTAAATGCACTGGCCGTCGCTCATCAAGCATTAAGCCATCAGTACTTTAGGTCCTCCTATTCAGGAATTTGCCTTCATGGGCTTCAAAAGCTCCTCCCATTACCATGAATTAACTATGTTTGGAGTTCAAGTAAAGCCTTGGGATTAGGTTCTTTGATTAAGTTTGTCTCAGACTAGCGTCTGTTTTTTCTGATGTTCTTAATTATCCCTTAAGAGTTGGTCTAGGTTCTTAGGTGTATGTTCAGGTTTTATGACCTTTCACTACACAAATTCTTAAGCTAAGATATCCAAGTTGTTGGGTTAGGGTTAGGGTTAGGGTTAGGGTTAGGGTTAGGGTTAGGGTTAGGGTTAGGGATGAAAACTACCGATCGGACCCCCTCCGATCTCTCCCAAAGTCTTTAACTCCCGAACAGAAGTTCGTAGAGCTTTGAAAGTAATCTCCGTCTCCCATAATTTGAGGTCTTTGAACACGCCAGACTTGGTTTCAAGTCTCTAGGACCTTCTGTTCCAGAGATACAGCTAAACTAATGTTTGTTTTTGCTGTATCTCCAGAACCGTACGTCGTAGAGAGATGAAACCACCTCAGGCGTGTTCAGTGACCTCTCATTAGGGGAGGCGGATCACACTTTCAAAGCTGTACGACCTTCTGTACCGGAGATATGGAGTAAAATGTGTGTTCCCAAATACAATGAATGGGACCGGAGTTAGTGAAAACTTTTCTAAGTGTCAGAATCAATTTTTCTTATTCTATTCTGTGAAAGGTTATCAGGAGCACGTTTCAGGCCATTATGAATCTATTGGTACCTTTTTTTTGGTACATTTTTATTTTTGCGGACTCTTTGGTTGTGTCTAAGTGGTCCCCATGACCTAGGGTTAGGGTTAGGGTTAGGGTTAGGGTTAGGGTTAGGTATATGTCTTTGTTTAACGGCCCTCACCATGACTAGCATGGAGAGGGACCGAGGCAAATGCACTGGCCGTCGCTCGTCAAGCATTAAGCCATCAGTACTTTAGGTCCTCCTATTCAGGAATTTGCCTTTATGGGCTTCAAAAGCTCCTCCCATTACAATGAATTAACTATGTTTGGAGTTCAAGTAAAGCCTTGGGATTAGGTTCTTTGATTAAGTTTGTCTCAGACTAGCGTCTGTTTTTTCTGATGTTCTTAATTGTCCCTTAAGGGTTGGCCTAGATTCTTGGTGTATGTTTAGGTTTTATGACTTTTAAGTACACCTTTCTAAAGTGCCCTCAATGTAGGGTTAGGGTTAGGGTTAGGGTTAGGGTTAGGGTTAGGTATATGTCTTTGTTTAACGGCCTTTACCATGACTAGCATGGTTAGGGACCGAGGGAAGTGCACTGGTCGTCGCTTGTCAAGCATTAAGCCATCAGAACTATGGTTTGCCCTTTTAGGCTTCAGTAGCTCGTCTCACAACAGGGAATCAACTCTGTTTGGAGTTCAAGTATAATCTTAGAGTCAGGCTCTTAAGTAAAGGTGTCTAATATGTTTCAGAGAGATCCTCTAGGTTAGGGTTAGAATTAGGAATAGGGTTCAGTTTTATTTTAAGGTATTGCCTAGGTTAGGGTTAGAATTAGTCCTTGGGTCTAGGTTTTACTCCAGAAGGAACCCCCGGGAGGGATATAGGGGTTAGGGATAAGTTTTAAACATGGTTTTTGTAAAAAAGAAGAAGAGTAGGCTTTAGATTAAGCTCTGATGTTGTAATTTGGTTTGTTATGGCAGTAATTTGCTTTAGGAGGTCCTAGGTCCACAAGTTCTTTGGTAGCAAAGTAGTCTGTGGGCGAATTTTAAGACACATCATCAGTAGTTCACCAAAGACTCATCGGGTGTTTCAGGCCTTTAATAACTAAACACCCTCATCTGAGGCGGCCCCGCTGTAGGTAGATCAGTCCTCAGCGTGTGTCTTATGTCCAATTGTTGCTAAAGTTTTCCTCAGGAAAATCCATTATGGTTTCTGAGGAATCTCATGATGGTATGATGGCTTTTAGTTCTCTATGTTGTTGAGTTTGTTAATAGTTCATTTGTTAATAGTTCATTTTTTAGGAAGAGTTAGAGTTTAAATACCATTACCTCACAGTGGAAGGTTCCTTACATTGTTGAGTTTGTTAGCAGTTAAATGTTAATAAGAGTTAGAGTTTTAAAGACTATTGTTATACCGTGGAGGGTTACCTGTCTAACTGTTACTGTTACTCTGTTACGTTTTAAAGATTGGATAGAATTAAGTACTGATATTTTGTTGTCAATCCCAGGTAGGAGAGGAGCAAAGACTGGTAGAAAGAGATGACCAAGGGCCCCAGATCAATAGCAGCAAAGTGCTATCTCCCAAGGCCCCCAGAAGACCCAGATCAGTCACAACAGAGTGCTGTCTTAAGTCTCTCAGGGTAGTCAGGCTGGCCGCGCCAGAGCGCAGCCTCCTAGACTCTCCCGAGCATCTGACGATGACCAAGGGCCCCAGATCAATAGCAGCAAAGTGCTACCTCCCAAGGCCCCCAGAAGACCCAGATCAGTCACAACAGAGTGCTGTCTTAAGTCTCTCAGGGTAGTCAGGCTGGCCGCGCCAGAGCGCAGCCTCCTAGACTCTCCCGAGCATCCGATTGATGACTAAGGGCCCCAGATCAATAGCAGCAAAGTGCTACCTCCCAAGGCCCCCAGAAGACCCAGATCAGTCACAACAGAGTGCTGTCTTAAGTCTCTCAGGGTAGTCAGGCTGGCTGCGCCAGAGCGCAGTCTCCTAGACTCTCCCGAGCATCTGGTAGAAAGAGATGACCAAGGGCCCCAGGCCAGTAGCAGCAAAGCGCTACCTCCCAAGGTCCCCAGAAGACCCAGATCAGTCACAACAGAGTGCTGTCTTAAGTCTCTCAGGGTAGTCAGGCTGGCTGCGCCAAGGCGCAGCCTCCTAGACTCTCCCGAGCATCTAAGTACCATGTCTAAGTCAGATAGGATCACCAGGGATCCAGACTAGAGAGCGGGGTAAGCCATGGTCAGACCACAGCCTCCCAATGCTCTCCTGCTGACTCTGCCCTCCACTACAGTACTAATAAGATTGGATTTGTGAATCCAAAGTTAAATAGGTTAGATAAAGTTGAGTAGTGCTATCTATTGATTGGAGTAATAGTATTTGAGCTGAACTAATCACTAATGGGCGGTTTTAGATGGAAATAAGTACTGATAATTTGTTATCAATCCCAGGTAGGAGAGGAACAACGACTTGGTAGAAAGAGATGACCAGGGGCCCCAGACCAACAGCAGCAAAGTGCTATCTCCCAAGGCCCCCAGAAGACCCAGATCAGTCACAACAGAGTGCTGTCTTAAGTCTCTCAGGGTAGTCAGGCTGACCGCGCCAGAGCGTAGCCTCCTAGACTCTCCCGAGCATCTGGTAGAAAGAGATGACCAAGGGCCCCAGGCCAGCAGCAGCAAAGCGCTACCTCCCAAGACCCCCAGAAGACCCAGATCAGTCACAACAGAGCGCTGTCTTAAGTCTCTCAGGGTAGTCAGGCTGACCGCGCCAGAGCGTAGCCTCCTAGACTCTCCCGAGCATCTGGTAGAAAGAGATGACCAAGGGCCCCAGGCCAGCAGCAGCAAAGCGCTACCTCCCAAGACCCCCAGAAGACCCAGATCAGTCACAACAGAGCGCTGTCTTAAGTCTCTCAGGGTAGTCAGGTAGGCCGCGCCAGAGCGCAGCCTCCTGGACTCTCCCAAGCATCTAAATACCATGTCTAAGTCAGCTAGGATCACCAGGGATCCAGACCAGAGAGCGGGGTAGGCCATGGTCAGACCACAGCCTCCCAATGCTCTCCTGCTGACTCTGCCCTCCACTATGGTACTAATGAGATTGGATTAGCTATTCAAAAGGTTAGATAAAGTTGAGTAGTGCTATCTGAACTATTAGTATTCTAGCTAATCTAATCATTAAACGGCGGTGTTCTCCGTAGCGTACTCTTGATGTTGTCTTCATGTAGTGAAACTCTTCATGTAGTGCAAAGTGTGCTGGTGTGTGGGTGGTGCTAATCACCAGTAAAAGATTGGGCCCCATTTAAGGTCTGTTTGGCCCCAGACCACCATCCCAGTGTGCGTTGTCCAAGTGGACACAGGGTGGCTGGATACTTACCCCCTAGTCAGGATGGAATGAACCATCCCAGCTAGAGCCAGAGAAATGGTCTCATCTTGGGGCAAATCTCCATGTCAACTCCGGGTTGGAGAAGAGCGGAGACAGGTGGAAAGAGATGACTAGCATCTCTGCACCATGCCCAAGCCAGCCGGAACCAGGAGGGTTCCAGAGAGCCGGAGAGTGCTCTCCTGCTGGCTTTGCCTCCTCCCGATAGCCCTTCGTTGGCACCGTAAGGTATCCAGGCTACCGAGATCCGGCGGTTGGACCCAAGCAAGAGCGGGTGGCCTAGACCCATGGGTAGGAAACACCCATGAGAGACCACCAAGCTTCTACTCAAGCTGGGTCGGGATTTCCCTCGTGTTGAAATGTTGCTTGCTTTGAAAAAAGCAGTTAGTTCTTGCAGGAATCAGTACTCACCTCCATGGTAGCCATCTTCATCAGTAGAACACGTCCTGTTCTTCCATTCGCTCTAGGGTTAGGGTTAGGGTTAGGGTTAGGGTTAGGGTTAGGTATATGTCTTTGTTTAACGGCCTTTACCATGACTAGCATGGTTAGGGACCGAGGGAAGTGCACTGGCCGTCGCTTGTCAAGCATTAAGCCATCAGAACTGTGGTTTGCCTTTTTTAGGCTTCAGTAGCTCTTCTCACAACAGGGAATCAACTTTGTTTGGAGTTCAAGTATATTCTTAGAGTCAGGTTCTTAAGTAAAGGTGTCCAATATGTTTCAGAGAGATCCTTTAGGTTAGAATTAGGAATAGGGTTCAGCCTTATTTTAAGGTATTGCCTGGGTTAGGGTTAGAATTCTAGGGTTAGGGTTAGGGTTAGGGTTAGGGTTAGGTTTATGTCATCTAGGGTTAGGGTTAGGGTTAGGGTTAGGGTTAGGGTTAGGGTTAGGTATATGTCTTTGTTTAACGGCCTTTACCATGACTAGCATGGTTAGGGACCGAGGGAAGTGCACTGGTCGTCGCTTGTCAAGCATTAAGCCATCAGAACTATGGTTTGCCCTTTTAGGCTTCAGTAGCTCGTCTCACAACAGGGAATCAACTCTGTTTGGAGTTCAAGTATAATCTTAGAGTCAGGCTCTTAAGTAAAGGTGTCCAATATGTTTCAGAGAGATCCTCTAGGTTAGGGTTAGAATTAGGAATAGGGTTCAGTTTTATTTTAAGGTATTGCCTAGGTTAGGGTTAGAATTAGTCCTTGGGTCTAGGTTTTACTCCAGAAGGAACCCCCGGGGGGGATATAGGGGTTAGGGTTAGGGTTAGGGTTAGGGTTAGGGTTAGGGTTAGGGTTAGGGTTAGGGATGAAAACTACCGATCGGACCCCCTCCGATCTCTCCCAAAGTCTTTAACTCCCGAACAGAAGTTCGTAGAGCTTTGAAAGTAATCTCCGTCTCCCATAATTTGAGGTCTTTGAACACGCCAGACTTGGTTTCAAGTCTCTAGGACCTTCTGTTCCAGAGATACAGCTAAACTAATGTTTGTTTTTGCTGTATCTCCAGAACCGTACGTCGTAGAGAGATGAAACCACCTCAGGCGTGTTCAGTGACCTCTCATTAGGGGAGGCGGATCACACTTTCAAAGCTGTACGACCTTCTGTACCGGAGATATGGAGTAAAATGTGTGTTCCCAAATACAATGAATGGGACCGGAGTTAGTGAAAACTTTTCTAAGTGTCAGAATCAATTTTTCTTATTCTATTCTGTGAAAGGTTATCAGGAGCACGTTTCAGGCCATTATGAATCTATTGGTACCTTTTTTTTGGTACATTTTTATTTTTGCGGACTCTTTGGTTGTGTCTAAGTGGTCCCCATGACCTAGGGTTAGGGTTAGGGTTAGGGTTAGGGTTAGGGTTAGGTATATGTCTTTGTTTAACGGCCCTCACCATGACTAGCATGGAGAGGGACCGAGGCAAATGCACTGGCCGTCGCTCGTCAAGCATTAAGCCATCAGTACTTTAGGTCCTCCTAT